>NC_060256.1:21317213-21620243 GCF_921293095.1 Ischnura elegans
CGATGGATTGTCTAAGAGACTTTATCGTGGGATATGTTTCTAATTTTGAGTCGTCTCTGGGGGCTAAGTTCATAAGATTTTGATTTTTCTCTTGAAAATTGTCTTAATGGGCGCGTAGTTTATCATGTTTATGGTTTATTATATTCATTTACAGTATTTATGTGATGTGGTAGATGTGCAAGCACTAGAACCAAGCACTAATGACACTAATTCATTGTTTAACATTGTGGAGCCTTTGCGTGACTCAGTTATGACAAGCTCTCTCTGCTTCGCTATGAATCGATAGGGTGGGATTGTTATTGAACTCGGTCGGAAGTTGCAGAATCGCTCCAATCACACGGACGTCAATGTACTGACGTAAGCGTCGTAATTCCAGTTATGAGGGACGTATGGCATTTACGTAAGCGAGTTGCTGGATAAAGATATCCATAAATGATGGTTCACAAATGTTTCGTTCTAATTTGGCCTGCCTGAATTCAATTCTCGGCGCAAAACTTGGCTTTACGTGATGTAAATCGAAAATTTGAAACACTTTTGGGATAAATCCAACAACACCAAAGTCATCAAACTACGTAGTGCATTTTTTTCTGTTAATCTCAACTTCAAGAAAATCATCCATGGGTTGAGGGAAATGTAAAATTTATATACAACAATTGGAAAAAACAGTGTTTCGGACCAGTTTAATTGAATTACCATTGTTTCAAAATTATTTTATGGGTATTTAAACCTATTGGAACTCATGTCTAATTAAAAGAAATCGTTTTTTTTTTTGTGAAAAAATTTTTCTTCAGGTCAATATAATTTTTGACATTGATCCGAACATCATCACTGGTTAACAATCCTAAGATTGGTTTGACGCAGCTCTCCACTCAATACTTCCGTCAGCTAATCTTTTCACACCTACGTATTTCTTCTCTTTCACACCCCTCTTTACCAGCTCCATATATTTAATTTGCGGTTTTTCTGCTACGTTTTTACCATATACTTATCCCTCTACGATTGTCTTCACCAGGCCATCACATCTCGAGATATGGCTATCAGTTTAATCCTCATTCTTATCAAGGCTTTCACAAAACTTCTCATCGCTATGTGCAACGGATTCGTATTTCATTTTCCGAAACTTTTTAGAGCATATAATACAAATAACGATTGCTCTTTTCCACAAGTGATTATATTTTTACCGTGATGCATTTATGTCTCTAACTTTTAGAAGATCATATGCTTTCCCTCCTGCCTTCTTATTTCCACGTTTTTATGAAGTCGTTTTTTTTATCTATTTATGTCTTTTTCCTTCGGAGAAAAACTTTGCAAACTCAACTTTAACCCACTTCCCTTTTAGCTGTCGACTTCAAATTTTAAGCACAGATTGGAGGCAGATAACAATGCATTCTTCCGCTATTTCTAGTTCTTCGAATGCAGTATGAGCCGTGACTTTCGACTGTTTACTTTTGCATTTATCTCTCAAACGCGGTATTTGAAGATTTTAAGTATTTGCAACTCATTATGAAGTCCTGTGGTGCAACGGATAATGCGTCTACCTACGCATCAGTAATTCCGTTTTTAATCCTGTCGAGGTCGCTACTTTCTTACATTTTTATTTCGCCATATCCTCGCGAAAACAATTTTAATGTAATACTTTTAACTTTTTTCCACAATTTGAAAACTTGAAAAAACGTTTAATTATTTCATAAAAATATACCGTCGAGCGGGAATCCGGCGATAATGATCGACCATACTTGCAAGTTTTTTTGTTCATGGTGTATGCCTTAGATATTTGCATTATATAACAAGGATCATACTAATCAGGAAAATCAGCGAAGTCGTGGAAAAGTAATTTTATACTTTAGTGTTAGATTGTGGCCATAGATGAAACTTCAGAGGCACAGCATAAAGTTGAGATAGTGGGTAGAATTAACATAATTTTATCTGATCTAATTGTTATTTCAAGTTTGACTTTTAATGATTCGACTTACTTTTTTAAAATGAGAATCCATTTTCCTTAATGAGTAATAGATTGAAGTTGAAGTAAAAAGCAATAAATTTTACGTCAAAGGTTACTTTAGGACTTGTCACTTCATATTTATCCTTTATCGTCTTTTAACTTATTTCTCGGCTTCTATTTGCTATGGTATAAGGTTTGTTTAGATTTTTTGGTCTTGAACCATGAATAGTATTGAAAAAAAGCTTTCTAAACGTGTCTGTGATCCATTTTTCAGTCTCATAAGATTTCCACAATTGATTTTACTTTAACCCTGATACTTTATTTCGCTAACTTTATGAAATATACATCCTAATATAGAGGAGCTCATGGTTGTCTAAATTTTAAAGATTATAATTCTATCAGTGTTTATTTTATCAGATAATGAATCAATCAAACGAATGAAAGTCAAATTTTAATTCTTATGATAGTGAGCATTAAAATTAGTATTTTCCAATATTTACTGAATACTTTTGTTCGTGAATATTTTAGTTGATATTGTGTTTAGTGCTGAATCTGCGGATTTGGTATTTATTCAGCTTACATAACCAGTCAGGAGGGAAATGTACTTCACTGGTCCTGCTTTTCCCGATTCAATGTGCTCCTTACGTGCACTTAATAGAAAATTTGATCCAGTGGTTTTTCATCTAAAAGGCTATATACTTTTCTTAGCTTTTTTCTCTGCACTGAGTGATAGAGGAAAATGAATTTTATTAAATACTTACTGAATTAAAGAAAGTGATAGAGGAAAATGAATTTTATTAAATATTTACTGAATTAAAGAAACTGCTGCCCTTATTCATGTCAGCTAGTGGGAAATGCTTTATTGTGAATCTTTCTGGTGATGTGTATTATAAGTACTTTGGATATCATTTGATCCGGGGAATTTGAATTTTTATATAAGCTCGTACTTCAAGAATTGCACCGCAAAATATCTGAGAGAATATTTTTTTCATTTATATTTAAATATACAATTTGATAAATAATGGATGATTTGTTTCGTATTGAAGCATTCATAAATTTTATTTTTTCAAATGTAAGTTGATAATATACGTGAATGATCGAATAAATAAAGATACCGTCAATATCGAATAATTTCTGTTGACATTATTATTTCGCTCTTATTTTTTGCTTTATATATATTTTTTTTTCGCTTTCGCTTTATAGTTATTAGTTCGCTGGCTGCTTCATCGCAAATAACATAGACGGCAATCGAAATAACTTGAATTTTCAATCATTTCCTCTATTTTTTAAATATTTTTCGTGATGAAATAATAATAGCCGACTCCTCTCGTCCGAATCTTTAAAAAAAGACCATCACACAAACGAGGCACGCGTCGTGTTACCTTATACTTCCTGCTAGCGTAGAAATTAAAGTTTATTCATAATCAGTCATTAAAAAAATATGCAGCACAGACCAATTTAAAATTTATTCAATGACTTGACAACCCTACAGCGAGGCAAAAGTCTCAAGGGATGTCTAATTCCAAACAGTTTTGACGAATTTCTTGTATTATTTGAATTTCGAGGAATTCAAGTTATTGTTGTTTATTAATTTTACGCCTAATTTTTTTAAATTTGTGATTCATGTATTTTCTTCTCATAATATTTCGTATTTACTTGGTATTATCTGATAATGCTTTCTAATAAAGTTAGGTACACTGCATGAATCACGTATTGAGGGCGATTACATCGCCCGAGATAGACCCTTTTCTAGGAATTCCCTCCAAGAAATAAATATGTTTGAAAGTAATTTTTTAACTCATTAAAGATATAATAATTTTTTCTGGACATAATTAGGAACAACCATTGCACATAATGTTTCATCACAGTCTCCCTAAGTATCAGTTCTTCAAAATTAAGTTTTCCAACACTTTGGAAGGGCATTGATAGCACATCTTAATAAGATAGATTGGTTACGGTCACTCTTAATTAGTCCAAAATTTTAAGTCAAGCCCGAAGGGCACAAATAATACTCTTATCACAGACACCTGGGATTACGATCCAAGTATTTTAACTACACATACACTGCGTCACCAAGTCACTCTTCTACGAGTCTTTTCTATGTCTTAACCTCCTAATCAAAGGTTTCTTCATTACATTTTATTTCAACTAATTACACTTATTTAATAAAGCAAAAAAGTCATAAAAAAGGAAATAAATTCGTAAAAAAATAATACGTGTGGCTAATTCTTGAATAAAAAAGCAAAAAATGATAAAATAAAAAAATATAAACAAATGATATAAAAAATTCGGTATATTTCGTATCCTACTATGAATTTTAATAATATTAAGTTCTATAAAATCTAGTTTTAAGTTTCTCTTTCTCACAAATACATTATACACTACAGAACACGTGCGTCATTGTAAATATTATTTTCAACTGGTTGGTTGGGGTGAGCCAAGGCTCAGCGGTACCTACAGCTTTTTATTCGCGCCTTCGGAATGCTGTGGAAAGGTACGAGGTTATCCTAACTCCCAGGTATTTCACTTCGTCTGTTGCCTTTATTTAAATACGTCCACCGCATAAACATGGTTATCGTTGGGCGAACTCTGCAACAAAAGCGTGCATTTACCGTCAGATAAAGTTCGAGTCCCCACTCCTGGCTCCACACAACGTTGTTTAAATCCGATGATAGAATTTCATGGAGTTATCACTAATTTCACGATAGATGACAGCTTCTTCGGCAGATAAACGAATTTTACTGCTAATTCGGGTTCAGAGGTCATTAATGAATGTAATGAACGAAAGGGGCCCGATTACGCTTCCTTGGGGAACTCCAGTTGTCGTTTTAACTACATCAGAGATAATTCCGTTGGAAGAACTACTTTTTCTATCCCTCCACTGTTCTAACGCTCAGCAATCGACCACCGAATCGAACCTAATTTGATTCGGTGGGCGATTGTTGAGCGTTTGTACAGTGGAGGGATCCTGTTTTTAATTTTCGATCACTCAGAAAGTCGTTTATCCAGTTTACCATTTTTGCGCTTATTCTGCATGACTGTAATTTGAATGAAAGTTTATTGTGAGGTACCGTGCCGAAAGCTTTCTTAAAATCTAGAAATAATGAGTCAACTTGTCTTCATCATTCACCAGATTTGAGAACGTCGTGAAGAAGAGCGCGAGCTGTGTTTCGCGTGATTTACATTTTCGGAAGTAGCGCTGACAGCCATGGAGACATGGGCGTACCCAGAATCATAACTAGGGGAGGGGGCAACACTAGCTGTGTTCGTTCAAGTTGTAACTTTTTTTGCTCGGAAAAGGTTAATGAAACCAAAATTTTGAGGAAATTATGACAGAATATTATTAGTTTTTATAATGATTTGCTTGAAAAAATAATGATTTTTATTTCAATCCATGTCTTGTACTATATCATTTTTCTTATAAAGGAAAATTGTTCATAACTTTTGTTTTGAATTAAATATATTTTCGCTTCTAGGGGGGCAGTACCCCCTCCCCTCTACCCTCCATGGGTACGCCCATGCATGGAGGAAGTTACAATTGTTCAAGAAAGTCATGATATTGCTAAGGACGATATACTCGAGTATCTTGCCTATAATCGCTGTTAATGAAATTGGACGATGGTCGCCTGAGTTAAGTCTGTTTCCTTATTTGAATATCGTTTTAACGCTTGCAATTTTCCAGTCTAGCGATAACTTTCCGTCAGACTGTGACTTATAAGGAAGGAGGATGAGATTTCAGTGACTACTTACGTTCGAATTTTCAAGAGAGGACGATAAAAGACTTGAGGCGTTTGAGATGTGGATATGGAGTAAAATGGATAAGGTGAAGTGGACGGAGAGGAGAAGGAACGACGGAATGCTGGACTTGGTGGGTGAGGAGAGACAGAGGGTATGAGCGGAGTGTGTATAGAACGTGGGGTAGGGGTAATTTTGAAAACAGTGTTAGAGGGTAGAATGTTGAATAACCGAGGAGGAAATAGAACAAGATTTTTCGTTGCAATAAAAGTGGTTAGACGTTACTGTAAATTGAAGAGGAAAGTACACAGAGGGAGACTGACAGAATGCATCGTAAGGATAACTAATAACTTCAGGCTTTACTTTGTGAAACCTCTCCATATTGGAAGTAAGGAAATAAAATTTTGTAAGGTTCACTGTTATTTAATTATGGGCACGACCCGGGTTTCGTAACTTGGTTACATCGTCAGGTGACTGATCTTGCATGCATCATACATTTATACAGAAAGTACACAAGTAACAGTGAGGACATCTATCGGCAAGGAAAAGGACTGGTTGAAAGGGTGGAGGTGAGGGTTAAACACGGAATGGAATAGTGAGAGGGGGAGGGGGTGGTAAGGGGGAAGGGGTCGTGCCCATAATTAAATAACAGTGAACCTTACAAAGTTTTATTTCCTTTCTTCCAGCATCGTAAGGACTTCATGGAAACTTAATTTAATCGGTAGAAAACTTCAAAAATAACTTCATCCGTGTCACTGAAATTAACTGAAAATTAAAGGGAATACATTCCATCTTTCACTCAATATCATCAGATATTTATTCATATTTTTAGCAAATTTTTCTCTTGCTTTAAATGATAATTTTACGATTAGAGTTACGATTATTTGGAGACGACGCCGTAGTTTACAGAGAAATCCGTTCCAGCAAAGATAGAGATGAACAACCGAATGTCCTTGCTGCTATCCAAGCGAGGTGCGATGCATGGCAGTTAGAATTAAATTTGAAAAAATGCATATTAATGAATTTCTGGAAGAAGAAGAACTCCCTACAACGTAGCCATATCATTCGGGGCACCCCATTAAAGGCAGTTGAATCCTTGAAATATCTAGGAGTTAGACTCAATAATGATCTATCATGGAATAAACATATTCGGGAAATAACCGGTCAAGCTCAGATCATATAAATAAAATAAGAGAGACTGTAGAACAGTCATGTTGGAGTAGATGGTGTGCATGTGGGAGTCCAATTGCATGCTGTATGCTGGTGATTGATCACCCCCTGCCAAACACCCTACATCTACATCTACATAATACCCTGCGAGCCACCTCTAGGGTGTTTAGCAGGGGGTGATCAATCACCAGCATTCAAAACACACAGTACAAAAACCGTCAAGCATACTAACAAATTATGCTACCATATGCTGTTAGAAAAAATAATAAAATTAAGAAACATGCATTAAGTTTTACATAGGTTAGTTGGCTACACCACAAGTCATGCAATCTATTTATGAGTTCTATCGCTGCCGTTATAATATCTTATCGATCGTGGAAAAAATGACATTCTGAATCTGTTTGTTCAACAATCTATCTCTCTTATTTTATTTATATGATCTGATCTTCCGTAGCATGTTGGCGTCCGTAAGATATGGTTAACTTCGATAGAATAGACACTGTTTTTGAATTTGTCTAAAAGGTTTAGTCTATTTTTCAATCTACGATCCGACAGAGATTCCCATCCGAGTTTATCTAAGAGGTCAGTTACACTAACAAGACTATCGTAACGACCTTTCACATACTTGGCAGCTCTTCTTTGCACGCGTTCTAGCTCTGTTGCCTTTTTCATGAGAGTCCCAAACACTGGCAGCGTATTCCAAATGTGGTCTAACGAGGGAGGAGTAGCTAATTTCTCTCACATTTTCGTCGCACTTCCCTAATATTCTTTTAACAAAACCCATTTTACGATTAGTTTGACCGGTTATTTCTCGAATATGTTCATTCCACGATTGGTGGAATCCCTAGAGGTGGTTCGCAGGGTATTATGTAGATGTAGATAAAGGCATGGTTTTAGACGCTCGGAAAACAGCAGCTCTACGTTCTCCATGACTTCTCCATTTGTTGACGTGAGTTCCCAAGCGATGAAGGACTCCTGTAAATCCATTCTTGAATGGGAGCGCGGCGGCGCCGCGGCGTCCCATCCGAGGGATACGACCGCACCTCGAGCAGTGAGTTGAAGTCATCTTCAATTCTCTCTCTCTGGGTCTATTTTAGTTTATCCCCTTCTCACTCGGATTCTGCTCCTTCTCTCCACTGCGCGTGCGCGTTTTAAGGAGGGGGAGTAGGGGAGGGGATTCTCACCTCCCCTACTCTCTCCCTCCCCTCCGGCGCCCCTGTTGCCTGCCCTCCTGTGGAGACGCGGTGGGGAGGGTGAAGTTGCGCGGCTACGGGGTTTTCGAGTTGCCTCTCCCGAGTTCAGTCAACGAGTGACCGTGTTCGGGATAGGAAGTAACCGAAGGGAGCGCGCGAGGCATTAGCGCGATCTCTAGTGACCGGACAGCGGACCGAAACCCCACCCAGTTGCAAACATCCATCTGCAAAAGGGGCCCTGGTCTCGAGTGTCCATCGCGTTTTTATTATTCTCACGAATTATCACCTCGTGTGTCGCTTTGTTTATTTTCTATCGGGGAAGTAGTGTTTTCATGTTGCCCTGGACGTTGAAGGAGCAGTTGGGAAACCAACAGTCGACGTGCCCGCCGCTTCGGTCCTATTATTCACCACTGCTCACACGAAACATTCCGTGCCTTTAGGGAACCACGTGACGAGACCCCTGCTTTCTCCCTAACCGGAACCCCCGCCTCATAACCCCGATCCTGAAGAAGAGAGAAAGAGACCCTCGCTTCTTTTCAGTGCAAGAGAGAGAAAATTCTTTCCTCCCCACCCCCGTTGCCCTTCCCGAGGGAAATATACCCGAAGTGTTCCTTCCTCCTTCTCGCCTTTCCTTCACGGCAACTTCCATCCATCCATTCCATCACCTATCTCCTTCTTCGTGCTTCTCTCCTCATGTTGTTATCATCGTCATATCCTCGTCGTGTTGAGAAGGTGGTCTGAGTTGAAGGCGTTCGCTTCTCAAAGGCTTCGTTCTGCTGGCATCCCAGGCGAAACGGAAGTGTTGAGGAAGTGTTGGGGAAGCGTCGGACGGAGTGTTCGGGAAGTGGCGGGCAAGTGTTGGGGTAGCGTTGAGGAGGTGTCGCGGAAGTGTTCGGGAAGCAGATTATGGCCCACTTGGAACGCTTCCGCGGAAGTGTTTCGGAAGCGTTCGGGGAGTGTCGACAACGGTCGCGGTCGAGTGTCGGGGAAACGTCCAGCGAGCGTCGAGGAAGTGTTTCCCACGCTTCGGAAGCGTTCCGGGAGTGTCGGGGAAACGTCCGGGAAGTGTTTCAACCACGAAGTGGCGAGGAAGTGTTCGGCAAGCGAAGGGTCGACAGTCAGGTAGTGTTGAGGAAGTGTTCGGGAAGCTGCCGGGAAGCGTTCACGTACCGTTAAACGCTTCCTGAACACTCCCGCAACACTACCCGGACACTTCCCCGAACGCTTCCTTTTCGACAGGGATGCACCTATGCTCCATGCCTCGCATGCTTTCCTCATCCAACTTCAACGCAGTGATGTCGTGGATGTCTTCTTGACGGATGTAACAGTGTTGTAGTGTTGTGAGTGAGATTGTGCGTGTGATTTTTGTGCGTCTGAATTTCGCTTTTTTGGGATATATATATTTCTTCCTCCCTCGTTTTAACGTGGAGATTACCTGTGTTGTTCCCTCGCAGGGATGTTTGTTGTTGGCCACCCATCTCATGACGACGGGTGCTCGACGAGGAGTGTGTTCCGTCAAGTTTTCCGCACTTTCCGCGAGCAATTCTTCGTCGTCTCGGTTAGTTCCTACTTCTCCCGGGTCGACGAAACTTGGATAATTCCCCGCGGAGCAGCTTCTTCGTCAGACCCTGAGGCGTCCCCGCTGCTTCTATCAGTCACGGACTGCGCGACGCCCAGCGACCGGGATAGGGAGGCCTCCGTCAGCGGTGAGTAAACTGCTGTCTTCCCCCGCCCCCGGTGGAGTCATAAAAAAGAAAGCAGTCCGACGACTGCGTTCCATTGTGAATCTATGCGTTGCAAAGTGCCCTAGCGGTGTGTTTAAGTCGGAAGTAGTGACTCAGGGGCGAAGATTAAGGTTGCTTTTAAAGTTAAATGGTTGGAAAGGTAAAAAGACAGGTTAACTCAAAGTAATAACGGCTACCTCGACTTCTATATCTTAATCGAGGATTGATGATAGTCGTAAATACTCGTAATCATCAAAAGTTTCAAGGAAACTACCATTTTTCTATTTTATCCTCTCGTTTGCAATTCATTTCGGGTTTGAGCAACGCAACCTCAGGTGTAATTATTATAGTTTTTTCAATCTAGGCTAGAGTCTTCCTTGCCTACGTGGTTGAGAATTTGACTCTAAATTCCACTTCAATATCTTTCCGGCACGCGTTTTTTTCCACCCTTGAGTTTCCATGACAATTGTTCCCGAGTCCAGTTGTGTTTTTGTAATAATTATCCTACCTGATGGAAATAATTTTAGTTGGTATTGCATTATAAGTTTTCAAGCTCGGAATTGTTGTGAATGCTTGCGACGGAGTACAGGGACCGTTTAGACTGTCATTTCTCACTATCTGTATTGGTGGTTATATTCCAATAAACTTTTTTGAAGAGAAAAGTTTGAGCTGGCTCGTGAACAAACTTGGCCAGCTCTTTAGGCTGAAAATGTTTCATTGGCCCGCATAGAATTAATGATTTTAGACTCCTCGGACAGATTGAAATAATCGGAAACAGACGGAAAATCAAAGTGGGTGAAGGAATGTCAGGGATTTCCTTTCGAATTCTGTCGTGATTATTTGCATTCCATACTTGCTTTCTCCAGCGCAATGCGTCGCCATAGCTTTGTTGATTTTGACGGCTTGATGGTGCAAGCGACGTAGTGATAGCGGGCTTCGAAGATGAGTCTTGTTTATGTCTGGCGTGGGCCTGACTCGTGGGCTCGCTCCTCCGGCCTGCATTGCGTTGCTCTACTTAGCGCTGTTTGCGTTATAACGGCGAAGGAGAATTGGAACTTTTTTTATTTAATCCTTGGAAGTTAACTTCCGTGCTTTCCGCCTTCAAAAGATATGTATCTTCTGATATAAAGCGCAGATATGTATTCGATGAAGTCAACTGCTTGCTGTGATAGTATTAATTGTAGTTCAAATTTCACAATGGTCTTGTGCGTAATCTCAAACGATTTCTTACATAGATATGTTCGTGGTCATAGCTTCTTTCGCATTGTGTAATGCATAATTCCTTCTTTGGAAATGAAATATATAATAGGAAGGCCTCACAATTGTGCATATTTTCCCTCTCATGTCGAAAATTGCCCGTAGAATAGCAATTAGAAAACATTTACTTCATATTTAATTCTACAAGCGTCTATCCCCTGACTCTATATCAACTATTAGTCATACTCCCTACATGAGCTATGCAATGCAGAAATTCCCTCATAGATATTTTAAACGAAGCTCTCTGCCTGCTCAAAATTTGCTGTCAACTCTGCGTGTGGAATGGTAATTCGTTTTGACATTTCAGTGAGAGGAAGTGCAGCGTTAAACTTTCATGTACTCTTTGCGATGGCATATGCAGAGGATGTCGTATACATTGTCTGAAGCCTCCGCCGTGGTCTATGTTGGAGAGAAGAAAAGGTTTTCGCCGGCTTTTCCGCTTCTGTTCCCACTTGAGTTGTTTTCCCAGCCTCCTCTGTCCCAGGAATCCCCGATTTAGATGCGTTGCAAGTCGAGGGGAGGACAGGCCGACTCCTTCCCCGGGACTCCTGCCCTCGCCTCCCGATAACCCTTCCTCTGACCCCTCCCGCTTTCGGCCCTGCGTATTTGCGCCCATTTCCACTTGTTTTTTTTCGTCTTCCCGCTTAGCTGGGAAAGAAATTTCTCTTCCCTCACCGCGGTAGATTCTATACACTCCATCCAGAGCCATTCTTGGCTGCGTTCAGCGTGGAATTTGATTTTTATACCCGGAATACGCTTGACGCTGTTCCTTTGTCCTCTCCCCTTCAGCTTCTACGAACGGCGTAAATAGTATCGCAATCCTAAGATTGTTATACTGCAGACCTTCATTTTTTCCTATATCAAGCGAGTTCTTTTAGCTCCCTGAGGTTGTTCTCTTCCGGCAAACTTCTTGATCGGTCCTTGGGTCTAGGGATTTTTCAGTCAATCGCACGGTGTATCTCCTCGTAAATGTTACCGTGCCTGCCATCGCGAAGGTATGCCACGGGGGTCGAGGTTTCACACCCTAGCAGCTTTAAGCTCCGTTGTATTATTTTATGGGCTACCGCTAGAACATGTGTGTATTTTAGGGTTTTGCTATAACAGAGCGTGTATCATTCATTCCGCTACAATAGTAATGAACCGCGCTACGTACAGAGCTCGCAGCTGATGACGCGAAAAAAAATTCGTGCGGCTCGTGCTTGTACCATCAGTATGTAAATAGGAATTCATTGAATTTGAAATAATTAGTAAATATCTTCACTTCCTTTAGTGCCAGCTTTTAAATAGCAATCGGTGAATCATATGTTTCTGAAAACATAATTCTTGGTAAAAACGAGTTTTTTTTAGCCTCGCAGTTTTCAATTTTTTCCTTTATATTTTGTGATCATCCACTTACCTCAGGATCGTATCTCCCGGAAAGTATTGAGAGACGCTTCGCCTGAAATAGGCTCACCTTGTAATTTTTATCAGTAACATATAAAGATGGATTGTTTAAATCGCTACCTGAACGGAATTATTTATATTATTTCTTATTCTCGCGCTGGTGGAATACGATTTTTTATCCAATATCCCCGGTGGCTGTTTCCTTCTGGGTGTTTTTATTCATGAGCATCAAGAGGGCGCTCTCCCAATGGCTTTATCGTGTCGCTGACCCAATTCGTTTCCCAGCTTCAGAAGTTCTTCGTCTCCGCCATTCCACCCTCTTTTGAGTCGACTTCAGGCTCAGAAGCCGAAATGGGCTTTCATAGTGTATGGTTGAGTCTCTAACAGTCAAACCATTTCATGCAAAGACGGAGAGTTCGCTTGTTTGTGGATCACTTACCGTGAGGGGTTCAATTTATGGCATGGTATATATTGTAGGCGATCGACGGCTTAGGTCATTTGCGCCATTTCGGAAGAGCACTGAAGGAAAGTGGAGAGAAACCCGGCGTCGGCATTATCTTCGTCGTAACGAAAGGTACCAAGGGAATCACTGCCTAACATCCCATCCGATAGAGAGAGAGAGAGAAAATATTTTATACCGTTATACTAATACCACGTTTTTTTTTTAACAAGAATTTGAAACTTGATCTGAGGCTACTAAGCCTCAAATGAACATTCTATAAATTTACAAGAGAATAATCGTACGTATTGTGCAAATATTCTAGCAGTATCTAGCGGACCATTTATTTTAAGTATGCAATACAAGCAGCACAAGAGAAGTGATGTGTGCAATTCAACTAGACGATATGTAAACTTATGCTGAAACGTAATTTTGCGCTATATACGCATATTGAACATTTCATTAAATTACTTTTACTATGGTGAACCTAGATTAGAGCGCGAACTTCGTTTTAGAAACAGGTAGTTGAAGTGTCTTTGCCTAAATGTTCGGCTATTATTGGAACGAAGTATTTCAAAAGATACATTTACTCTTACTCCTATGGCCATTGTAAGCCTAAGTGGTCTTTGGCCTCACCAACCATGCGCCTCCATGCACTTCTGTCTTCTGCCAGCTCTATGTCTGCTCCCATTCTTCTCAAGTCCTTCGTCACCTCGTCAATCCATCGCATCCTTGGTCTTCCTAGCGGTCTCCTACCCTCTGGCTTGCCTCTTAACACTTGTCTTATCATTTCTCTCTCATTTCAATAGATATGGCACTCCAAAATTTGCTACCAGTTACTAGGAAGGACCTATTGAAGGTATTAAGTGGATTAGGATTTGTAGGTAATCATTTAGCCCTCTAATAACCCGTTCTTCGAAGACATCACGCAGATGGAGTGCTTTGAATGAAGCGTCCTCCACAAAGCTGTCAACCAGGGATTGGGCAGTCTCCGATAAAATCTAACCCGCTAGGCCCACGCTAGTCACCACAGCATGAGGGGACCGCGATCTTTTGTCACTTGGTGGGAATTCAAAGTAGGGATTGTTTGAGTAGTAATGGGGAACAATAAATATAATAATTCGTCTTTATTGGGCGAGATTGGGACTAGTAAGTCCCACCTTCATCGAACTCCTCGTCAAAAATTGAATATTTCGGAAGAATACGTTGTTAGGTTACTCTTAAAATTTGATAGAGTAAAATTAGGGCGAAAGTGACGCAAATGAATGATTTTTAAAAACAAAAAAATGCAAAGTGAACAGGTTATATTTGCGAAGTCTACGAAGATGTGAAATAACGTGTGAAAAACCTAAGGATAATGACTTTCGTCCTTGTTGAAAAGTCCAAGTGCAGAAAAACGCCCCTCCGGAAAGGGAATGTTAAAAACCGTGGTGGAGGCCGTGGAGGAATGCTCGATAGGCGAGTGATAGGGAGGAAGAGAATAGAATTGAAAGAGTGGATGAAAGTGAGTAGGCCGTACTCTGATTTTAAGTCCATCTACATCAACATACTACCCCGCAAGTCGTGTGGCATAGGGTGTTAGGACACCAGCCATTTGCACATAAAAAGGAAATGCTCAAACGAAATACGACAGGCATTCACTAAAGTCCTTTATTGTCTGCGGGGGAAAAAGGAATTCGCATAACGTATCTATTCGGCAAAGTATCTCTCTTAATTTATTGCTTCTGTCGGACATGGAAATGTCCATGTTGGGAGTGGAGACGTCAAGTGTAGTTCTCAAATGCTCCATTCAAGCATACCTTCATAATTAGTCACCAATCCTAAGATTGGTTTGACGCAGCTCTCTATTCCTCTCTCCTATCCGCTATCATTTGAATAGGTGGCACCATGTTTCGAATGCTTCCACTCTCGACTTCTCTGCTGCTGTTAACGTCCAAGCCTCGCTTCCTTCGAGAAACAAGCTTCATATGTGGCCTCTGATGAATTGTTTCCTGACTTCTATGCTTATACTTTAAGCTGTAAGAAGATTCTCCTTTTTGTGGAAAGTCCTCTCCGCCTGCACTGCTCTACTGACCAGTGGCGTAGCCAGGAATTTCGTTGGGGGGAGGGGGGGGGGCAAAAGCAAGGGAGGCAATTTTTTAAAAACAGGGTACCAAGTAGAGGGTTTTAAACCAATTTTAACACTTTTCATAATCGAAGGAACTTCATTTTACAAATAAATCTTTTAATCAATGATATTTCAAAATTTTGTTTTCTTTTATCAAGCACAGTGTTCAAATAATTGGGGGGGGGGGGGGAGGGTCCGGACCCCCTCGCTACGCTGCTACTTCTGACTATTTCTTTCTTGCTTCGTCCGTCTTTGGTAATCGGCTTTTCAGGTAACAAATTAAATTTACCTTGACCGGTAGAAACCTTTAATCGAAATATTTAGAGATGCATAACGCCAGGTGGGTGTATTCGTGTACTTGATATAAAAAATGGTGGGTATTTTTGGTGTGCCACGCGGGTCTATATTCAATTTTTGGTCTCGCGTGGTTCGTGTTGGTACCGCTCTCGGTTTTGTGTTCGCTGCGACGGAATGGTTCCCGGCCCTCGCGTGAACGTTTTCGTTTGTTCCTTGCTCTGCGGCGATTTGTTTGCGTAACAGCTGCGTCTCCTCTCTCGGCGCGAGGGTTCGTAAAAGCCGCTAGCTGACTGCCTGCCGCTGCCTCGCTGCTGCTTTGAGAGAGAGAAGAGCTTTTAAAGCCGTCGGGGTGGGCCGGGCAACGTTTAAGGACCGGACCGATTCTATCGATGACTTCGTGGCATCATTCTTGGAGAAGCCTGCGCTTTCCATGGGTTCCAATTTCGGGACACATAATATTCACCCCTGATGGGAATCTCCTGAAGTATCCATTTTTATGTAACATAATGAAAAGTGAAGAAACTTCGTAATTCCACATAAATATTTAATGTACGACCTGGGTGTACATTTAGTACTAGCTCGTACAATAGATATGTTGTGGAAAAACAAAGTTATCTTTACTTTTCATTATGTTAAGTAGATTCCATAAAGTCACGCCTGAAACAACTAATTATATATTAATATAACCAATAGCATATTACACAATTGAAGCTGCAACTCTGTGTGTCTTATTTTTTTTAATTACTTTTAATTATTTCCCTACAGTCGAAAACACACATTATCCTTTTACATATTAGCCTAGCCAGGGGTTTACTACCTTTTCAACTACACGTGCATGAATAGTCATGCCCTGGAGAGGGGCGGGACTCAAACACGCGACCTTTCCCTTAGCAGGCCCCCGAGGCCGGTTTATGTGTAATTCCATGTGAATCGTGTGATAATATTTTCATTGCAAGATGTTTTTCTTTTAACGATTGGATCCCTTATTAAGTGACATTTTAATTCATAGATTTATGGGGCTGAGTGGATAGGTCACTGCTTTTCGCATCTTAGCTCCACATAATTAATCTAGTGTATTAAAGTTCGTATTTATTTTTTTGCTATCATTTACTAATGACGGCGCTTTAAGCTAACGGGTTGTACCTAATTTTTATAGCAAATGCTTGTGTGGGCCGAAGTGATAATTGCTGTAGGCTGGGCCTTATTTCCCGTTAATTCAATCCTAATTATTCTGTGAATGCCGGAGCTTGCTTTTGACGTTTGATTTAACAAAGGGAAAGCCGAACGTGATGAATTAGGTTTTCAATGTGATGATAAATCTGGAGTTTTGCACTGAATTAGATGCAAAAAATGTTCGCGCCATAGAATGTCGATTGTGTGAAAATAATATTGGTTTATCCTTTGTTCACCATTTTTTTAATTAATTTAATCCTGAATTGATGCGAAAGTCGAAGAGTAAAGTTCCATTTTTGATGAAAGTGGCGATGAAGGTGTAGACAAGATGCAATTGTCGGATGTGAGATAGCTCTCATTGTATGAAAATCGCTTTGAACTTATAGCATTTAATCCTATATTCATCCAATAATGTTTTCCTTCGTGACGAAAAGTGTTCACGGTGACAAAATTATCTTTTCTGTCGTGGCTTTCAAGAAGTAATCGTGGAATTAAATAGCGTTAACGCGGAGGAGCTCCCAGCGTCAACAATGTTCCCGTGATAAATTCGTCTCAATCAAAAAAATTGAGAAAAAAAATCAATTGTGCTGAGGCTTCGTTTTCATGACGGGACTTCCTTACAGAGTCCCCGTGGGCCGGAAAAAAAATTGTCGGAAGAAGCCGAAGGGGTGAGTGAGTTCGTGTTTATTATTTGTCCTCTCTCGGTGAAGCCCTACGAGACAATCCGGAAAGATTCGACGCTCCGATTACATCCAGGCCAGGAGCGATTCTTTCGAAAAACGTTCTTCTTTTGTTCGGCGATGAGAGAAGGCGGCGCCACCTACCAAGGCAGTTATTTTGGTGGTCAAATGCGGAAAGTCCTGGTGGGTAATTGGTATTTTTTTAATGGAAATCAAAGTTTCGCACTACACCTTGTCAGATGCTACGCGCATGAGTGTACACTACAAAACATTTTCGGAAAAAACGTCAAGAATTATTGGCACTATAATTGCCAAGGAATTTTTTCGGATTTATGCAGTAATAAACTATCACAAGCAAGCATTGTATAGGGATCAATATAGTATAGACACGACGCATAAAATTGGCAAATATAGTACAAATTATTCTTATTGTATTTTACGAAAACGTTTTTACAGTGTATAGTTTCTCACCGGGGATCGGTTTCAAATATAATTCTCGAAACAAGAGGGGGGGAACTGATTTTATTACACTCTCTGTAAGGATAATTTATGCTTAAACTGAGTGTAGAAAACATCAGACAGATTTCTAAGTAGTGAGTGCCTTTAGTAGGTTGACAAGCGCCTCGTTTTTTCGAGATGAATGGAATATTCGCCTTAGGCTGAATGCAGTATGACTTCATTGTAGCATTCGAAGGACCGTATTTTTAAATTAGGCATCCATTAAAAAAAAGAGATCTATAGAAGGTGAATTTCACGATGGAAAAAATGTCGACTGTACAAACATTTTCGATCCCAATTTATATTCTGAATATACGTTTCAGAGAAGAAAATGTATTTTTCGAAATGCTCATAGTCGCGACACTAAGTGATATTATTTACTAGGGATGGTCGGATCGTATACCTCGGATCCAAATATCCGCTGATATTACCCTTCATCGGATCCAAAGTCGCGGATGACATCGGATCTGAATCCGAAATTTTAAATGATAGCTTCGGTGAATGTAACGCCTCATCAGGGTGGAAAGAGTTCCGATTCTCTCTTCGAATGTGCTGTCGCATGCGATTCTTGTCCTACGCCACTGGTTAGTGGTTTATCCGAAGATTTTTCCTATTTTCATTTCCAAACCCAAGCGTAACAGTTTAGGTCCTGAGCATGTGAGCATGCGAAAGTTGAAGAGTAAAGTCCCATTTTTGATGAAAGTGGCGATGAAGGTGTACACAAGATGCAATTGTCGAATGTGAGATAGCTCTCATTGTGTGAAAATCGCTTTGAACTAATGGAATATAATCCTATATTCATCCAATAATGTTTTCCTTCGTGACGAAAAGTGTTCACGGTAGTTCAAGATAAAAAATTTTTATAAAAACAACTTGAAGCAAGCCTATAAAAGTGATTTTTAATTTATGAAAATATAAAAATGTGTATGAAAATCTAAAAAGCATTCCTTCGATTGTACGTACCCAGAATAAACTTGAATAATTACTTCGTTTAATAGCGGGAATTTGAAAATACATTTGGGTCCGAAAATATGCGATCCGAAAGATCCGGCTCCGAAAATCAAGCATTCGATCCGGATCCGAAAAAAATCCTGGATCCGTCCATCCCTATTATTAACCCCTCCGCCACTGTGCCCAGAAAACTTGCGCGATCGAATGTGTGAAGTAACTAAGGTACCCGATTTCTAATTCTTAATTTAAGTATTGTATTTTATTCTTTCCTGGAATTCAACACCATGGCTCTTTTTTAATGATATAATACCTTGTTTTGTATAATTTATAAATACTTTGTAGGCTAAATTTAGGTTTTTACGTTGATTTTGTGCGAAGTGACATGAATCTTATATACTCTGCTATTGTTACTGTACATTCAAAAAGTTCTCAAAAACAATATAAATGTTTAAAAAAATATTTCGTCGCCTAAATATCGACAAAGTCGTTGTGCTCATGGACATAAAATTTCAAAGCATGAGCATCTATTCAGCTTTTTTTAAATACTATATTTTGCTCCGTATTGTTTCAGGCAACATTGTTTCGGTGAACAAATTTGCACGCTGGTGAATGGAGTAAAAATATCAAGGATTTTTGAAAATTGAACGTATTTATACGCTTTCTTCCATTCCACCTCCTAATAATTGAAATGGAAGACAGTTTATAAACACATTATGAAATAAATTGATGAATACATGATGAAATGCGGATGGAATAAAGTTCCTCAGCTGTTTCAATTATTCCTGTTTTCTGTTATGCGGTGTTAGATCTCCCAATACAATTTTCAGCAACTAATATCACTCGTATAAATCGTATTACATCTCATGTTACTACTAATATTTAATTTTATATATGTGCTTCAGAAATTAAAACACAGTTAAGTAGAAAGTGCGGTTTTTAAAGATATAGAGGTATTACCAGGAATACAATTTTCTCCAAAGTAAAGTAAACTCCTTTTATCCGTTCTTAGAGAGCAAAATTTCTTTCGAGTTTCGTAAAAGATAGCCAATTACTTTCGTCTCTCTTACTCTTGCCGAAACTGGTAAAAAAAACATCGTAATAAATTTGCACAATTTTCGTTGTTATTTAAAGGGATAAAAAACATTCGTATGTTGCATTCTTTAAAGTTGCATCTATAATCCGCTTTTCTCGGGGAATTTTCATCCGTCAAAACTTCCTTGCTTTTAATTAGCGAAGATTTAATATTATTTTGTCTTCAAGTTGATTTCGGTTGTTAAGTATGCCCCTTGATATGAATTCTCGGGTGATGACTCGTAGCGAGCTGGTTATTCCAAGATTTAATGCCACGTGTCTGCCCACGATAAAAGTTTCTTTGATGACTCCCGTTTAATGATCTCTGTTGAAGATCCGTGCTCATTTCCGTTTATGGCGCTTACTTCGCTTGTTTTGCTTAAAAATCCCATTCCAGGTACTTTATCGACTCCAAGGAATGGCTGTAAGTTTAGTTCATAATATTCATATTTCTCTCGTAAATTTTCTTGAAAGGCAGAATTTATGCGTCATTAACTACCAGAATGATGATAAAAATAGTTATACTTAAGTAAGGTAATAAAGTATAAATTTTGAGTGTAAAATGAAATGTTGCTGTTATTGTTTCAAACCTAGGTTTATCGTGATAGTGATGATAAATTATCTCTTAAGAAGTGTCCGACTACAACTCGTTACGTTTGATAGGGTTTTCGTTTCTTTAAGTACAATCAAAGCTCTTTTACCTACACTTATCTAAGTACATAAAAGTCTTTAGATTTTTCTTTACATGAAAATTGAAATATCCTTTACACGGGAATCGATCTATGGACTTCGCTTGGGGAAATGGGACCAAAATATTGTATCATCCTGTACAGTGGCCCCAAAAGCCATGCGTGAGATATTTGATTATCGTTTAAAAATTGGAATTAATGTTACAAGTAATACTCATTCAATTAATTTTGCTCCCAAATTGTCAATATGATATTAATTAGCAATGGATTTTTTAAATTATTTTTATGATAAATTTTTTTTTATGAATTTAAGATAAAAGATTGCTAGTAGGTGAATTAATGTACCATTGTGTATTCTTCAATAAAATCATATTTTGTACTTTATTATCTCAATCGATTCACTTTCAGATACACTGTATCTTTCGGAATATAAAATGACTCAGCGTTTCAAAACTTGTCGTCTCTTTATTTATTTTTGTATGAAGTAGAAATTTCCATTTATCCAAGAGTTCAAAATAGAGAAGTTCCATCTGTTCCTCTCCGGTGCTGCGGTTCGATTCACCGCACCGGCTTTTTTTTTCTTGAAAAGGTATTGAACATTAGCATATGGGGATATATGTCAAAATTCTCACTTTTGTGTAGCCATTAGTTACTTATTCACACGTTCGGTGGGACAATTTTGTTAAATGTAATTCTATCCTTTAACATTGATCGAAAAAAATATTCTTTAGAAAAAAGCCGTTTTGAATATTGAATTCATATTGAAAAAATTATTTTTGCAATTTTCCACGGCCATGGAATTTATTACGACTTAGATTTCAATATTAACGCATCATCTTCAATATACAAATAGTGCATTAAATTAATACTATTTTTCCTCTGTTGGAGTCAAATAAAAAATATACATATATGAATTGAATGCTCGGCCAAAGAAAAAAGATTCTGTGTAAGAAAATCGTTTCAGTCCAAAAAAAAATTTCAGAAGAAAAAACCGGTTCAGTTTACTGAATGAATCAAAGATTTGCCCTGGGAAACCAATACGGGAAAAACACACGAGTGCATTTTCAAATTCTGCTCGAAATAAAATCAATGTGGTATAAGCGCAACTTAAAAACAAGAGCAATTGAGTACAAAGTATCAATCAAAAATAAAATCAATCTTAGCACAGATTCTGACATTTCAAAACAACAGTGCTACTGTTTCAAATATTCGTACAATTTCCTCTTAGATGAATCCGGAGTGGAGGAGCATCATTTTAGTTAGGAGATTAGGCAAATTCCTTTTTTTTAGATCCGTGAACCGGTTCAGGATTTATATTATATTTTCATGATAGACTGCTAATTTAGCAGATCGCGGAACCGGTTCAGGAAATTTCAGTTCGTCAAAAGCATTTTCTTTCAGTCTATCATGTGTCTGGACAAGATTATTACAAATTCTTCTCGACGGGGTATATCTTGGCCAAGGAATGCTGTGGTACTCTCTTCTGCGTAAGTATAGAATGGGTTGTAAGCGTTGCACTGCACCGTCGAGTCATCGCCAGCGAGCCTGAGGCCTATTGCGATCTTGCCTATAACGCCGCGCGCGCTTTGGAAACGGGATTATCCCAGCGACGTGCCATTATACAGGGACTCCGTAACCCAGTCTTTGTTATTGCATCCCGCGGCGTGGCGTTTATGTTATGTCCAACCTCTTGCGGTTTGCTCTTACATGTCATTTACGGCATCCGTGCGCGTCCATGCTTTTGTGAATCGGAAATGAGATTACGAGATTCTGGATGAGATCTTCGCTTGTCGCCCTGGACTCCGATATTACCGCATTCCTTACGAGATTCGTATTAAGATTGGTCATTCGGAAGATGCCTTCAGCTATTGAGTTGAATGTTATGGTCAAAAATTTTAGAGAATTGAGTTTTTGTGAACCTTATCCCAAGATCATTTATTTTGATTTTACCGTCGCAGAATTAGATTCAAGAGCATTGAAAAACAATCAGAAGTGTTCGTAAAGTATCTTTGGAATGAACAAAAACTGCATAATTTTGATAATAATAGCATCCCCTTCTAAATTTAGGTTATATTGGGCTAGTTTTTAGGGTTCTGGTAATTTTAAATTTATTGCAAATTCAGTGCAAATTTGGTTTTTGCCGAGTTAATACTGAATTAGGAATATTTTCAGCTTCTAAATGTAAGGCAAAGTGTGTTACACCTTCTTCAGACGGTCTGTATTTGCGTAAATATTCATATGCAAATAGTCACAAAATTTAAGGAATACGTAAGCTAATTTATATCCCAATCCACTGTTAATGCAAATTGGAAAAGTAATGACATACACTCCTTTGTATGCATTTTGCAAAATCTTTTACATTTATCTCCAGGCAATCAGAATCAAAGTTTTACAATTTACTAATTTTTGTTTTTAGAATTTCGCAGCAACCAGATTAACTTCTGTAATCCATTTTTCTATTTACTGCTGCTTGGAATGCTCTTTCAATGTTTCGTTCCTACTGCTGTTTAAGTCCTCAGAACACTGAATGAGATTGATAACTTATTTTTGGACGTGCTG
This sequence comes from Ischnura elegans, assembly GCF_921293095.1. Taxonomy (NCBI): domain Eukaryota; kingdom Metazoa; phylum Arthropoda; class Insecta; order Odonata; family Coenagrionidae; genus Ischnura; species Ischnura elegans. Next base: position 21,340,082 of record NC_060256.1, read on the forward strand.
TCTGAAAACATCATTATCGTTTTGTATTTAAAAAAAATATCCAATGCATAAAAAATTAATATTATGAGTAAAATAGAAAATGTGTGGAGTGATGATCTCCACACCCAGATTTTGTGATTTTTTTCCGCACCCTGCTGTAATGATTGCCATCATCCCTTTAAGAATTTACCGGTAGTTCAGAAATCTTGACGTCCTCTCTAAATGGCCGTGTATAATACGCAGATTTTATTTCATGGTGACCTGGAGAATATCGAACTAGATCCCCACTATGCTTCCAGGTCTGACAGAAGCGATAAATTAAGAGAATTAGATATTTTTCCGAACGGATAGATATGGGAGTTTGCTTTTCCCCAAAACCATAAAGGACTTAAGTAAGTAAATTGTTGTCGTATTGTTATTTAAGATTTTGCTTTTTATACGTAAACGACTGATGTCTTAACACACCCTGCCACACGCCTTTTGTAGGCGGCTTGCGGGGTAGTTTGAAGATTTATATATTCTTGCAATGACTGACATCGTCGTCCTGCATCTTGTGCCCTAGTCCCAACTTGATAAGATCGGCGTAAATAAGTTATCATAAATTCTTTTGGTATACCTCTTGCAAAATCTTTTAGACCGTTCTCCAGGTTTGCAGTTGTGCTCTTCACTGCTATACTTCTAGCCCGTCGAGACTGCAATTCTCCTTTTTCAAACGACTTTATCTTGTCGCGGGGATCGCTCAAGTGGGTTGGCAGGGACTGAGGAAGAAAAGAGTTCCCTCAGGGTACACACCCTGGCTGCATCTTCGTCGCGTCGGCAGAATTTTGGTCGAGATATGAAAGCAATCAAGATGGGACCGTGGGGTTTAAGCTTCCAACTCTGATTACTTAAAGACTTATCATCGTACTCGTCGCTGAAATTGATCCCATGGAAGTTTCAAGCTGAGGTAATTTGACGTAAAAATGGCTGTTCCTTAAAAGTTAATTACCTGGGTATTTGTGACGTGATAAACGTTCGTTAACCTCTCGTATGCGGCGGCAAGAGCGAATGCAATGCGAGTTAGTAGATTTTTTTGAATAGGGATAGGTATCAATCATCAATGACATAAGCATAATGACATAAATTGTTATAATGATAATTCTTCGTTACAACTTTCGCGGTTACTCGTCATGTCAGGGAATATGATTCCCTTAATGAAGCGACCAGCGTCGGTCGGGAAACGTTGGGGCCACCCAAAAATTGGCGCGGCGACATAGCCCTAAAGTTTTTATTTGACATAAAACACATATTACTGGGGTAGTTTCCTTCATCAAGGAAAACGAAAGGCATTGATTGCGATTCGTTTACCACCATTTGTGTATTCATAATATACAAATTATTTGGTTTTAAAAATACCTGTTTAGACGAATGGCAAGGGTCAATTTTATCCTCATTTGAAAAAAGGCCAGATTGGCGCCCATGCGATTCCACTCCACGTGACGTCACAGGGACCTAGTCTCGGTACGAGTAGATAGGATTTTTACATCGTCTGGGATTACCAATGCATGTATGAGGCATAGAGCTCAGGGAAAAGATCTCTTAATAATCACCTATTAAAAGTGTCTATGGTCGGAAAGTTTCCTTCGTTTGATAAGGTATTTATAATCCTTATTTAAGCCAATCGCAGCGGCGCACATATCCTCACCCCAAGGTCACCTCACATAGCGGGAACCAGAGTGACGTCACCCGGGCTATTCCCAGCATTCATACTTAGTCGTCGCGTTTTCGCGCGCTTGAAAATTTTCACTTTCATTTAATCGCGACAAATAGACATCGTCATTTAAAAATCTAAAAGTGTGAAATGCGTACTCCAGGAGTAATAATCTTTCAATTTAGGCAATAAAAAAATGATAGGAAACCACCCTACTAGGATAAATCCTGATAAAAAGATAATAGAGTCTCCATATAATGTCTTTTTGTGCTTAATGTATCTGTGAATCTCGAAGGTAGAATTTACCAGTTCCTTTTCCTGGACCACCTCGCAGTGTGGCGTGTGATTTTATTTCGGGGCGTTGTATTATATTCAGCTGGGATTTCAACCCGGGACCCCTCGATCTAACCACTAAGCTACCACACTGTCGTAATGTATCACCTTAACCTGAAATGTAATATATTTTGATGCGTACGAAAATATATTTACCTCTAAAGCTTACCGAAAGCAGACTTATATTACGCAACTATATATTAGTCCGCTAAAATTCTGTTACTTAGGCCTCGTTTAAAAGTAATATTGAATTTTACATTCATTTAATATTTGAAAGGGAAAATCGGATACTTCATTACGAAAATAATAAACGTATTTGCCTACATCATGGAAAAGTAATTTTTTCTCTACTTCGCGTACTGTAAAGAAACCAAAATATTTACTTACAGTATTTTTTGTGCTCAGAAAAAAAGGTATTTTCCCTGTAAGGATCTGTGAAAATTTTGGAGCAGTTTTATTTTTACAGCGTCGGATTTCATTATTATCTCATGCATTTCTTGATATCGTGGATTTCCACTTTTTAATATAATGGGTTGCTTTGATTTTTATTTTCCGATCACCTGAGCACTGAGTGTGTCAGCGGTTTGTAATATTTGTATTTGTGTTTCAAACAAATCTAGTGGTAGTTTTAAATTATCAGTGGCCAAATAGTTCTGACGTCTTCCCACGTCGAATAAAAAAGCTTTCGCAATCGGATTCAAACTTTGAGAAGCCCCAAAATTTATGTCTATGTCAAACCGCTCTGATTACGGTCTGTGAGTGTATAGCCCAGGGACCTTTAAAAATCCCCCCAAATTTGAAGACGATTAAAAAAAATATGACTTTTTTCCCGGATGTTTTGCGTTGTGACACGATCTTTGGGACAGCATTCGATCAGTTCCCTGTGTGTAGCTTGTCCTGTATTCCGCCTATAATAATGCATCCCATGTTGATCATCTTTGGAAGTCGATTCTTTCCGATAATGATGACAGAATGCTTCGTTGCTTGTTTTCTTTACCTACCTGTATCGTTGTTATCGCTAAATTGGAAGAAAATTCGCTCGGCGTGACTACAGAAAACATGCGTCCAAGTGTTTAGTCGTTTGCCATCGGCGGATCGCTCTATTGCTCTTCAAGCACGTGTCTCTGCATCGTGACCTTGGAGGGATCTAAAAGGTTACGACCTGTGATTTGTGTGGCGGTGACGTTGTATACAACTACATACTAGAACGTCCCACATTGGGTAGACAGTGTGAGCTTATACCTTATGGCTATTCCTTTCCCATGTTTTTCCTCATATGCTGCCGGATTCTTTGTTGCCAAATCATAAAAACAGCAACTTGCGCTATCTAAAGATATCTCCCAATTCACAAACATTCGCCACATAACTGAAGGAAATATTTTTCCATGAAGCATGTGTAATAAAATTATAAAAACTATTTTCGTTATTTTTCGCTTTTTATACTGCCTTTTGAACTTCCATCTTCTTCGCCCAATTTCTGGCATATGATGTTACTAAATAACTTTTGCTTTGAAATTTATACCTGTAATTTTCTACGGTGATAACATTTTTACGACCTAGATTTTAATGCTACTACTTACGTTACTTCTTCAAGGTTACTACATCCTTTGAAGATGATGTAGTAACATTGAAACCTTGGTTGTTCTAAATTTTATAAACTTAGAAATTGCAGGTATTTATTTCGATATGGAAAAATTCTATTTAATCGATCAGTAGTAGTCGCTTGCTAACTTGAGTATCTTTCGATTTAGGATACATATATGCTGTGTATGGTATTTAAAGGAAGCTCTGAATTTATTTTCTTACGTCATACCTTTATTTCATTTATGAATAGAGGCAGGGCGGGAAGTGTTTTTTTAACGACGGAAAATGCATGAGACGAATTAATTGCTTAAATTTGAAGATAGCTATTTCTTTCCAGGATGTTTTTCTTTTGTTAGCAGAAAAGTTATGTTACTAGCCATGCAAATTTAAGTATAATATGCGATAAATCGGAAAAGTATGCAAGAAATACTATTTGAACCAATTTTCCCTTTTTTGTGCCTTTCTTACGATACCTACTCAAAATTTCCAAACCTCTTGTTTCCAACAGATTTTTCGAAGCCCGGCAGCAGTGGTCAATTTTAACAGTAATTAATCATGAAGAAGTTTTCCCAGAAGACTTCATTCGGGAATAATGTATCAAATTATTTGTGGAGATGTCACCGTATTATCAAGCGGTGTACCTTTACGGAGTCGCCCGAATGTGAGCATGAAGCGCTTAAATCCACAGGGTAAATATAATATTCTTTGGCCGGGTTTCAAACCCAGAACTCAAAGGGGGACTTTTAATAATCCCATTCCTTTTTCATTCTTACGCATTCATGTATGAAAATGGTGACCTGTTTTTCAATGATCGCGTCATTAATGGAAGTTGTGAAATGTATTCCGGTAAATAACGTCCGCGTTGGAAGACCGCGCGAATTGAATTGATCCGAGCCCCTTGACCCCTGAGTTCTCTGCAGACCCGTCTTGCCGGGCGGCTTCCAGTCGAGTGTGCTGCCATCTCTGGACGCTCACACCGACTAGCGAGGTCGCGCGGATTTCGTTGTAGACGTTGTTTGAAGGGTTCGAGATTCGATCTCTAAAAGGGTTGGTCCCTGGTTGTGGATTTTTATCGCACAATGGTTTTCTACACCACGCGTGGTCCTCTAGTGTTAGTCTAATACGCCCTCCGAAAGTCGCTAATGATCTATTATCATTCATCAGTTTATCGTCGAAGATTTATTGATACCGTGTGATTTCATGACGATCGGAAATAATAAATCCAAGTGACAAGTGGAAAAGAAATGATTATCTACATTTTTTTAACTATTGTTCATTCAAAGAAGTTGACTTTTATAGCAGTCTAGTGTTAAGGCTTGGTTACACGATGGATAAACCCGTAGGAGTTAATGTCTAAACGGCATGAACGGTGGCGTTGGAGCCTAATGGAACAAGTACGAATGCATGAAGCAAATTAGAGCAGGTTCTATTTTCTGTTCCATGCATTCGTACAATTTGGGTGGTGGCACAGCGCATTTGGGCCTTCATTCTCGCGTTCATGCATGTAGACATTAACTCGTACGTGTTTCGTGTAACCAGGCCTTTACGCTCGCCTCATGTATGTGGACAGTGACTACGAAGAGATTTGGAGTCGATTGAGTTCGTGATCGATCTTGATTCGTTCTATTAATGAACATGTAGCAGTTCGACTTTGCCGTACTAATCGCAGTACTAAGCGGCAAACGTTGATGTAACTATGGTATTAGAGGTTATAGAACTTTACGTCTTGCTTTTCTTCAATTTTGCTCTGAGGGATCGTTGGTTTAGTGAATATTTGTTTATTTATTTTCGAGTAAATGAAAATATTCATGATAAAATGTAATCTGCCATAGGCGGATCTAGGGTCTGGGGGGGGGCACGGGAGCACGTGCCCCCCCCCCCTTAGACACTTAAAAAATATGCAAGAATTTTAATACGATTCCATTATCATTGTGTTCGTTTTGTATTACGAGGTATCCTTGTGCCCCCCCAAAACAAAATCCTGGATACGACCTTGCTTGTGCCCCCCCAGAAAGAAATCCTGGATCCGTCCCTGTAATCAGCAATTGGTAATTTCCACACTGTAATACATAAATCCACAACCGAGTGTGGTTTCAACTCACTATGTCATTTTCAAGGAAAATAAATGGTATCTGGTGGACTTTAAAATGTAAGTGTGGAAATCACCAATTGTTGTGCTTGTTTAATCATGAATATATCGCATTTACACCACGTGAAGCCTCGAATGATCTCAAAAAGTAAATGAAAATATTTCTCATTCGTCATTTCTTTTGATTTTATGCCTCAGTATCAAGAAGCGTATTTGTACCCTGGGGCAGTTGGTAATGGTAGCATTTATGGATAGATATTGTATTCTTTATAGTTTATTATATGTAGTTAAAGTTGCTTGGATAGAGTTGTGCAGCCATTGAACTTGTTTGGTAGGGATCACTCCAAGGGCCAGTCTGTCCGATGGATGGGCACGTACGCTTGGGGGGGGGGGGGGAGGGCTCCCCCCTGCCTTATTAAGGACCCTATCGCCCCTATCGTTCGCTGTTCTGGGTGTCGTGTGGCGTCTCACTCTGGCGAACAACCCTTTAGAGCGAGGGCCAGCGTCATGCGAGAAGGTTCGCTGATAGTGTAGGGGTGAATCGTCTCCATTGCGAGGGTAGGGCGATGGGGTCAAGATACCTTTCACCCTAAACGAATGATGAACGAAGGCAGGTTATAAAGATACGTACGTGTGCATGATGTCTGCATTTGATTGGTGCTAAATAAGGGATCGTGGCAGTGAAATACGCTCGTGTAATTGTCCTTTGAATTGAAATTGGTACATATGAGGGCTACAGTTGAGATGGTTTAACGAGGTGTTTATCTTCGTAATATTCCCTCCAACTGTCTCTGAAACTATGGTGACGCATTATGGCCGGCAATCCCATGATTTCTTCCTTCCTCCGTATAGATTATTGTTTCTTTCATAATTGATTTATATTTTTTGTTCGAACTCAGTAAATATGATGTCACTATTTTGGCGGGTTGTCAATACTCGTGTTCCATTTTTCTCGTCTAATTGAGATCCCGGTTGTTTTGTGTATGGTATTTGGAGTAGGCGACCGACAGCTGAGGTCATTTGCGCCATGAGGGAAGGGGTAGGTAAGGAAGGGTGGAGTGAAACCCGGCGTCGGCATTAGCCTGCTCTTAACGAAAGGCGCCAAGGGGACCACGTCCCATCCGACGGACGAAGTGTTGCGCTTGAAATATCCTCCACACAACATTCAAGCAGGGATCGGGCAGTCTCTGAAAATTCTCTGCCGCTGCCGGGATTTGAACCCGGGCCCACCGGGTGGGAAGCCAACACTCTAGCAACCACACCAACCCGATCCCCCCGGTTGTTTTTCCAGGAGAATATTGAAAGTGTTTTCAAAACTATTGGTTAGGGATAAGCAATTCATGTATTCATGAACTTTTTTGTTTTCATGATATTTATAATGTCGCTGTTGTTTACTGATTTTTATAATTTTGTAATAATGGACACTTTTATGATCATGGAATTTCCTTTATGCTTAGATATTTTTGTCTGTTGTGCCATACATATCGGATGGCAATCCTACCAAAAAAGTGCTCTTCTGGACTACCTCATTTCATTCCACCATAGCTGATGCTAACTGTTTCTATGAACTACCTATGTGACTTTATGTAAAATAGCCATATTTTTATAATGGTTATTACTGATATTCTTCAAGCTGCCTGCGATATTGCAATACCGGGTGGTTTCACTCTGAGCCTTCATTTCCACCCTTTTCTCATGGCACAAATAACCCCATCTATCGATTGACACCTCCATTTACCATAGCAATACTGCCATTCATATAGTCAGTCCAAAATAATATTACTTAAATTGATTATATATTCGTGGAACGTCTCGATGTTTAAATTCGTGCAATATTCCTCAGCTGCGTTCCATTTTCGAATATTTAGTAGTGAAAGTGTATTTGTTATTGATTAATTTTCCTTCCAGTACTTACTTGAATGGATTAACTTTGCACTATATCTTCATTTACACGCGATCTCATTTCCTGGAATTTTTTTAATGATTGAATAAATATATTGATGCCTTTGTCGATTTCACACTTTATTTGGACAACCGGGAACGGTTTCAACGGTCTTGTCTCATTTTCAAGAGGAAATACTTTTCTATTTATTTAATATTATGTTATTATTTCCTCCTGATAATGACACAGGAGTGTTGAAATCTGTTTAGGTTGTAATTGTGTTGGCAAATAGACAAAGGAATCATCAATATATTTGATTAAATTTTTCTCTGAATTTGGAATAATCGAAACTTGCCAGCAATGCTCACTGGTATTGTTTTTTTTGCAATTGAAATGTCGATATTGGAGTATTTTATTCTATTGTGGCGTTTGCCTGAAAATGCAATTATATTTCTCCATTCCGCTGCATTGTATATTTATCCGTGGAACATAAATAACCCCGAGGAGCATAAAACGTCGCATTTTGCCGTAGTATGACCTATGGATGCGGGAAGGACAAATGGGAAGTCCCTGCAGGAGACCACGGCGCAAATACACTCGCGTTTTTCACATCTTGATATGCAATTAATATCCTCGGTGGCCCTGCCCCTCTCCCCCCTGGCTCCCATTGTGCCATCGCAATTCTAACCCATATCTCCTGTATCTTTACGACAAGCGCCCAAGGGCACCGTTTACCACTCTTAAAAAAGGGAGTTTATGAAGCTTTTTTTCCGGTCGAACGGTCTTTCCTGTCCTCAAGGACAGCGGCTCGTTAACTGAAACATTAATGTGAGGAAGAGAGTCGCCAAAAAAGATAACACTGTCATTTCCGGTCATGAAATATCACCGAGTACATTGCTAAGTATTGGCCAAGAAAAATGGTGTTTATTGGATGCCTTAGAGGTAAAAGTATATAGCAGAGTCGTTTCATTCCATCCGTTACTTTTGCTTACTTTCAGGAATGTGATCACATAACTTATGGAAAATAATCCACAGGTCGAAAGAAATACTATTTGTAGCATTAATTAACGGTAATTTTTTCATGAATATTTTAGAAACATTTTATTTGAATTTTAGTGGTAGTTTTTGAAGAATAAATTCATTATTATGATTTTAAACTTATTATTTTTTACGGATAAGATTGAAACCCAAGGTGTAATAAAAGGTTATGAAGTAAATATTGAACTAGCAATTTGTATCAGGAAACATGTAGTCGTAGTTATCAATCACTTTTATATTATGTATTACTTGTTTAACTTACGCAGGAGACCATAGCGCATACAATTGACGAAAATTTCAACGTAATATAATTATATAACCCATGAGTTAAAGGTGAATTAGGTGTGGATATTCAATAGCTAATAAGTTTACCCACGTACTTAGGTACATTCGGTAGTTCGCACGATGCATACAATTCCGCATTCATCTATTCCCTTATAAAATGAGTATAAAGGCTTTATTGTTTAAATTATATGCATTAACCTTCCAGTGAAACAATACTTATTGCGTGTATTATATAAACGTTGTGTTGACGATAAATTTTAGTGCACTCGGCAAGAATCTAGTCAACTGGCAACTGTGAACGCTGCCATTGAGTAATGGATAATACTGGAAACGTTGAATGCTTAACTTGACTCATTTCGACAAAAACAAATATATCCTCATGGGTTTAAAAATATGTGAGTGAACTCTTAAAAGGTTATCAATATTTACGACGTTTATCTTTCATGGAAAGAACTGATATATCTCCAATAACGAAATCGAACCTGCGGTTTCAAAATATTAATACTGACGAGAAGTATGATCGCAAAGAGAAGAGGGACCCCAGCAGCCCCCATTGTATGATATCGCTCCAAATAAATGAAATAAGATGAGTCGACGGCAGATAACTTGAGTTTTGGTTGACGTGGGGCGTAAAATCTCGATGCAATATTAAGGGAATGGGATGCCCACGCGCCGATACCAATGGCCAACTGATAATGGATGAGCGATTTCTAGTCCGTGAGATGAAGCGAAATAGGGCGTGGGTATAGGTTTATTGAAAAAAGTCTCTCCCCAAAACTTTTCAGCTGATGGAACGCGTTGCCATATTTATCGATTTATTGCCATCAGTCCGTAATGCACGGATTGGTTTCTCCATTCTTGCTCCACCAACTTCACATTTTCCATTGAAATAGATGAATTGTATTAATACGTCACTAAAAAATACTCCTCTATAATTCTATCGTATGCCCTTTAACTTCTTACAAGTTTTAGTTATTTTACTTGGTAAATGATGTCAATTACATGAGGAAAAATTAAAAAGAGAAAAAGTGGAATGATAACAAAATTTATTGCTTGCAAACTAAGAGAGAAATGATAATTTAAAAATGAAGATAAGAAGACGTAGCTAATAAAAAGAAAAAAAAATAAAGTAACCTTTTCAGTCAGATATTCTTTTTTCCTTTTTGATGAATGTTTTTTTTTGCTACTTAACTTTTATGCCGTTTTCATGAACACTGATGATAAAAGGTTTGATATTTTTCACGAGATAAAGTTTGTGGTCTATGTTTATATTTATGGACGGGTGCACATATTGGAAGGTCAAAATCCCCTCAACGTCGTGTCAATTGTCGTTATGACTGAAAGGGTTGATGCGAAAAATAATCAGTTATGACTACAGAATATGTCAAACTTTAATTATGTCTAGATTCAATTTGATCGATGTTCAATTTTAAGTTTCATGCTAACGCTGCACACTGCTTTGACAGCATAAAAATCTTCCAAAAACAAATATATTGTAATCTCTGGTGAGGTTGAACTGTGTGGTTGTAGTTCACCGGAACAACTTTCGAAAGCGACTGAGCCTCTCCCAATATGTACTGCGAGCTGCTACGGTTTTTGGGACCTTCGACCGTATTGACGGCCGGCTGGGTCATTACCAACCAATGGGGAAAACTTTGGCGTTTCGCAACGGCATGAGGGGAGAGTGAAGGCATTTTTTGCAACAATAGAAGGCGAGGGTTGGCATGACGCAAAAACTGTGTTACGCAATCGGTCGTCATCACTTAACATAATTGACATTCGCTGCCCTCCGTACGAATTCATCCGTCGCAAGGAATAGAATTTTCTTAACTTAAGGATTCCAGGGCTATAAATATAAAAATTTTATCGTTGCATTTGAAGTCAAAAGCGTGCTTTCAATATGAGCTATAAAAATAATTGATTTACCATCGTTATACGTCAACAATTCTGAGGTTGGTTTGACAAAACTCTCCATTCCTATCTATCATATCCGTTAACCTTTTCATAGTGACGTATTTCTTCTATTTTGCATCCTATATAACCTGTCCTATGTAACTCAAATCTATTCAACATAAATTATACGTACATATAAATTCATGGATCTCCTAAAAGCATTTATGCATTTGAGCTTCAGAAAATACAATTTCTCAATCATTGACCTTGTAATAACTCTTTATGAAAACTATTTCTAACAATTAAGCGGAAGGTGTGCTTCCAAATAGCTATCGTTCACCTATGATTTATCATTTTTATTTAATTAAATGTGGATGATATTAATCCAAGTGAAGTTGCTTTGAACTAAGGCATTTGTCATTCTTCGCAGATAACTCGAAAGGTAGGCGACAGATCGTAAGAAGGAAAATAAAAAGTTTCTTCATTGCTTCCGGGCTGTCGTAGTCGACAAAAGAAATTAATTTGGTGACCCAGCTCGTTGTGTTCAAAGGTGAAAGTAAAAATAGCCAACACGCGCGTCTGAACCTAGCATTACTCTCTCACGTTCCCATAGGAGAAGGAGGTCCACAAACCAAAGACCTCACCTGCAACTCTTTAGCCTCTGTTCCCACCTTCCGATACTTCCGGGGAGGAAATACCGTTCGGAATAAAACGATTCACTCTCCTCCTTTGCTAATCTGTATTCGGAGGACACGAGGAGACAGTATCGCTCAACGCATTTCGCATTCTTCAGACGCACGTAAAGATATCTCTCTCTCTCTCTGGATGGTAAAAAAGTCTTTATGACGGCGGCAGATGACTGATGGGTTCCCGGTAGTATACACTTCCGCTTTTAAGCCATCGTATTTAGTATTAACGATTTGAAAAATTAACTATTAAAATTAATCGTTAAAAATTTAGTTAAGCCTTGAATTTAATTGTAAATTTAAAAAAATAAGTTTCAACCATTATTCGTTCAATTTTTGCATGAACTGATTCAAAACTAACTTCATTAAATTTTATTTGTTAAATTTTACGTAATGTCGATCTGTTCGAAATGGGGCACTAAGTTCTACGAATAGGAAAAGGGTAAATAAAAGTGCAACCAAAAATATTTCGCCTCCATAAATAAGACGAAAAAAGAGAGGTTTCCTAAGATGGATGAATTTTTTTCAAAATTTAGGTACCAGCCGGCTACTGTCAGCCAGGAGGCACTTTTAATCCAAGATATGGTAGCAGTATGATCTTTTTTAAGAGTAGCAAGCACTGCAGATTTTAAAGATTACATGATTATTTTCAGAGTAACTGAAAACTTTTACTTAAATATGTTATTTTTCAGAAAATTTTAGCACTTACTGGTTTTCCTAGATTGACGTTAACTTTTATCCGTTAATTATTTTTGTTAAATTTCCCAACTCTGTTAATGCATCGAGTGGATTCAAGTGTTTCCTGTTCTGACCCAAAAATCTGGACTAATTCTACGCGAAACGAACACTAACCTTGTTCAGTATGTAGTGATTGGCTTTATTGAGAATGAATGTTTGAAAAGACATATCCTTCGAATAAGACACATTAAAAAGGCTCCAGGTAGAATAAACCATGATACCAAAGGTCTTTTGGCAAAACGCAAAGAATTATTGAGAAAAGGTGATGAATTTAATCTGGTATTTTCATTTATATCATGCAGACCTTCGATTCTAATAGTATTCGATACCTTTTTAAACTAGAACGAATATTAAACAGCAGGGATGGCAATTAAAGCAGAGTATTTTTAATTTGTTAACAACTGCCTTATGAAATTTACTTACCTAACTTTTCAAGCAGTATTTTGCTGACTGAGGGTAGATTTAGCTCTGTTTTCTTTGCCACAAACCTCCCGCAGGAAAAATTGATTAACTGATTTTTACAGGTGAACGAGAATTTCGTTATTAGATATATTTTACGTATTACATAACATATTTAAATTTATTCTGTAATGATTATGTAAGAGGCTGTTTTTATCATTACAAAGTAGGGTTTTAAAGGGCGTAAACACTTTATTGGGTGCCCTGCAGGTGCGTCCAAAAGCCGTTAATAATACACGTTCCAGTGAACCGTAGTTCACCCTAACCAGTCAGTTTACAGAATATTTTAAAATTGGGCGCATTTGTTCAGGTAAACAATCGAATTTAGTGTTAGTAATACGATAAATTATAGCTTAATTTTGTGTGGCTGTGTGTATGTAGTTTGAATATTTAGATCATAGTTCCATGTGCGTTAATAGTTGCACCGAGCCTGGACTTACAATACGTACATGTGTGGTGTTGTGCTAGGTGTTGGTGGCGTGTCATTCAAACCGTAGTCTGTGCACTCAAAAGCTTTAAGAGGCGGATACGGATGCAAAACACAAGAGAAATCGGATTAGATGATAAAAGTAGTAATTCTTGTTTTTTTTATTGCAATTCGGGTGCATTTTCACACGTTGCGATTCTAACCAGGAAATCAGTGCACTTTTCAAGCCCCGAACAATTCCAGGACATTGATGGAAAATCGATAAATGTTTTTTTTCCTCCTGTCATATCGGTGTCGTCGAGTGCGTGTCATCGCCCAACATTTTGTATCTCCGTGGTAATATCAAGGGAAATGTTTTATGACTCGCAAGTAAATTATTTGTTTGTGATCGGACATGCTTTGTTTCGGGAGAGCTTGAAAATTTTTAGTATATAGGTTCCATTTTTCCGGAATTCCTTTTTTAATTTTTGGTCGGTTTAGAGAATAAGTTAGATATAGCCCCACAATTAACCAAACACCAACTTCTCCATTTCATACGCATTACCCTTTTGCGAAGCGTGAGAGAACTTCAATGACACTAATCGTCAGAAAAGTACAAAATCCTTGAACACTGTTTTACAAACTGCGATAGGTATAGGTATAGGATGCCCTGATGACGATGGAGAACTGTTTCGTCGAAACGTCGGCTGAGATGGAGTTAGAGAACCTTACGCGGTGGAACTCCCGAGTAACCTTCCACGATTCTATATGCCAGGAAAGCCTGCGATCATTCTACTAGTATAGGAATAAATACTCTTATCGATCTTACAACAACAACTTCTAATGTTGTCTTCGGCGTCGTCCGCATGTCCTCAGAATTTCCAATATCGTATTTTTAGAGGTATCAAAATTTCGCGAAAAGCAAAATCTTTGGGCTCAGTTAAGCAGTTTTTCTTTGCATCATTGTGACGTAAGCACGTAAATGTAATGCATACAATTTAGGCATATTTTAAAAGTTTTTTTTGAAATTATCTATACGAATAGTGTTGAAAAAACATTGCTTGAAATTGTTGTTCACGAAAATGCGATGGCTGTACTTATTGTCTAAAACATCAGCTAGTACATTCACATTTGTGATGTCGCAACCTTCTTCCTCTGAGACAATAATAATCGTTTATACTCAAATGCGCTTTATTTCATTACCCTCCATCCAAAATGGATTCTCTCTAACAATCCCCTGTTTACTCCTCATCACCGCCCTCAACTCCAAAACACCCAAATAAATACAAATATGCATACAAATAAAAAAAATACAATTTAAACGTCAGTGCATAATTAATTACGACAAACATCATGGACTCGTCGTTACAATTATAGAGATTTATAGTTCTGAGATTCGTTTTATATTTTTAAGATATTTTAAACGTAACAAAGTGTAGTGACGATGGGATGACTACGATTGGGAAGTGTGGAATGAACTGGCACGCATATTTCTGCCTGGAAGTCGCCGTCATGATGTGGTGCGCAAATTAATTTGTTTTTTTTTTTCTTTTAACCTCTCTTCCCCGTAACTGGGCTAATCATCAACCACGCACCCCTTTGTAACTGAAAACCAGCGTCGAGGCAAGAGCAACCCCTTTTCCACGCAAGAATGCTGCGTAATTAATGGAAGACCCCTTCCCTCTCTGTCTATTGAATACGTCGTCGAGGTTTTCCGTCTTTTTTTTTCCTTTCCCTCTTCTGTATTTGAAGCTTCCTTTCTGAGAGCCCGCCTGAAGGCGTTTATAGTCCCTCGCGGTATATTTCCGTGTACTTAGCGTGTTCCCCATTCCTTGCTCGCTGTGATTCTTTCAAACTAACCTTATTTCGTCTCCCCAAACCAGGAAGCTTCGCCGATATTTGTTCCGCGTAGAAATATGTCACTGGGTTGACGTTCTTCATGAAAAGCGATTCCCCCAAGGATTAAAATTTTTGTTTCTCTTCTCTGCCACCCTCGAGCCATGGCGCTGCCTCTCTTTCTCTTTCTATGCTCCCTTTATATCAAGCACCAACGGTGTACTGATGCCGTGCGTTCTGCATTCGTTGGATGTATGTAGTTACTTCGACGACAATACTCCTGCCGCGCTGCAATTGTTTTTTGTGTCCCGCCATTGTTCCGTCGGGAAGCTCATTCATACACGGGTACGAATCGTCTCGCAGCTCCGTCAACAGCCGTTTCTCGAACTCGATGGCAATTCCAGATTGCCGGCAAGAGATACTTTTAAAAGAATCGTGTCTCCTCCTTATCTATATCCCATTTCTCGACGACTTAAGGAGGACGGTAAGGCAAAACAAAAGAAGAACGCTTTTCGCCAGTGTGTGTGTTTCCTATATACATCGGAGTCGGCGTAAATGGAGTGTATCCGTCTGTTATCGGAGTGACGAATGCGCGCGTGGAAAAAATGGCGCTTAAAAGTCCCCGCGAAATCATAAAAATTAAATTGAACGATGCCGTCGTCGTAAATCAAATGCTCGTAAAACGTAGTCGAGGCTTATCTCGGATTTCCGCCTCGGATGTGAGTTTAAAAAAAAGGGTCCTAATGTTCCTCTCTTTCCGCTCATATTCATGAATTCGTTTGGAGAAGGCGACGCACAACGAAAGACAGCAGGGTAAGCTGTCGAATCGTCGGCAGTGAGCCAAATCTAAACCAGCTGAAAGCATCGAAATGAAGAGTTTTCATAATTAGCATCCACAAGGGAAACTTTAAGTCATTCATATCGAAGCTTAATTGAATTAAAAATTATCCTTTACGATAGAATCAGTGGCGGCGCTATGGATTCTACCCCCTTAGAAAAGATTTGTGGGGCCCCTGAATAAGCTATGTTTGTGTAAATGGAAATTAATCAGAGGCTTCCTAAGTATTTGATATAAAAACTTACGTGTGATTTCATGATTAAGAAGGTGTAGTTTACGGCATTATTTACTGGTTATTATTTTTTCCCTGCTCGCCATGAGACCCCCGCGCCGCGGGGTCTGCGAAACCCTTATCGCCGCCACTGGATGGAATAAGGCTGTAGTTGGAGGATCCTTCGGCGAGCTGCACTTTGGTAATTTCAGTTGTGACGTGTTTTAGCACTCGTTGCTATCTAATCCATCTAACAACATCTATCGAATCCATTTCGTAAATTAACATTCTCACATCGGAACTCTTAAAATATAGCACAATTCTATTCACTATGTATGAATTTTTATGTTCTTGTTTAAAATGCAACATGTGGGATAATAATTTCCTTTCATTCGCATTCTTTGAATTCATGGACAACACAGCCTACATAATTCTAGTCATTATTACAGCCACCGAATTTTCGCTAATATCAATTTCACATGCTATTTATGTTGACGATATTCGTTCACATAACTGAAAAAAAAACTTATAAAATATGCCTACAGATTATGATTAACATTTTCATGTAATTTATATCACAACCATTCGAACATAGGTCATTTAACTACGAGAATTTGTCATCTGCCAAAATTCGGTGATTGTAGACATTATTTATGGTTTATCTCCTCTCTCCAAAAAGTAAAGACTTTGGGAGCAGAACTTATGAATACTTACATAAAATATGTCTTTTTCATCTTTAATTGTAGTTAAAGTTAGTGCTCTGTCTTGTGTGATTTTGTGACTGATTAAATTTTTATTCGAGGAGCTAGAGCAATATGGCTGGTTCACGCCGCATCTAACCCTAAATAAGGGAAGTCAAGCAAAATCTAAATTTGATATCCCAATTTTTTTATGGGAACTGTTTATGACCCTTTTGCCGGCCCTTCTAGGCTTCCTTTCGTGAAACCCTATCCTCTTGACATCTCCTTCCAGGACTTCGCGTGAAAAGTTAATGAAGGTATGTGCCTTCGGGTCTTGCTTGCATCTACTTAATTAAGAGTTCCGCGCCGGAGTTCCTATGGCAATTGTCCGCTAGAATTGAGAAAGAGGTGGCGTAATTGACGTTTTTATTTCTTAGCTCCACACACACGATGCCGTGAATGACGTGTGGAAAATTAAAAATTCTCCGGCGCTGCCTGCGGGGCACCCACGCCGCCGGCGTTTGTGTTTTCCGCCGACGAACGGCGCTGCACTCAATCTCACCTATGGTCCTTCTATTCAATAGTAACCCCCCCCCCTTGCAGCGTCGCGTCGCTCTTTTTACGCAAATCTTTTTGGCTATCTGCGTTTCCACGTACCCCGGGGACTGCCTTTTTTTCTCTCTCAACCCTTTTTTTTCCCTCCGTAAGAGAGAGAGAGTCCTCTCGTGTCATTTATATTAATGTTCCGAGCTCGTAATTACTCGACGTCAACATTCAGCGTCGAATTTTTTCGAGGCAGAGGGAGAGAGAGAGAAGCTTGTGTGTTTGAGAAGGAGAGAGAGAGAGAGAATTTTTTCTCGGGAGCTGAATATTTTATGATGGCGGCCCAGACGGCGGCCTCTCTTTTGTCCTTTAGGCCTGGAATCTCTTTCATCATCGAGACCTCTGGATTTATTTCCACGCCGGTCGGAGAGCGTGTACTTCCTTTCGTATACATTCATTTTATCCGCCCCCTCCGCTTTGCTTGTTTAGCTTCTGAAGGCCATTTTTTTCCGCGCGGGTCAAAGATCCGCACCCCGCCCCGAAGGGGAGCTCTCCTCGTGCGCGGCAACCGACCCTCGAGATAAACGCAATTCACTCACTCCATTTGCGACACTTTGCGAATGCACTTGATGCTCGGGTTGGGTGGTTGGTACCCCTGTCAGTGCAAGTGGTTGAGGGTCTCTTTTCACTGCGTTGCTAGGCGTTAGCTATTCCCTTTCAACCTTCCGAATGGCGTCATGGAGCACTTCAGGAAAAGCGTCTCATTACTAAGTGAATGCGAAGTCGATTCAATGAAACCTACCTACCCCTCTGAATTTAATTGCAAGGCACAGGAATGTAAATCGGGATCGCTCTGGTTGTGAGCAATTGATAATAGGAATTGATGTGTGTGGTAAACTTCGGAGCCAGTACCGTTAACAAATTCTGCGAAGTATTTCTTTTTAAACATTGTCGTCAGTATTTACATCTACACACTACAAGCCGCCTAAAATGGCGTGTGGAATGGGGTTTTTGAACACCAGCGGCTTAATCTAAAAAGCCAATTTTCAAACAAAATTACGAGTAACATTTATTGAGTCATTTATTCTTCGGAGAAAAACGAATTCGCCTATCTATCCGTTAGACTAAATATCTCTATTAAGTTATCGTTTCTGTCGGACTTGGAAATATACTTTGGCTCTAATATGGTGTTCTCCGTGTCGATCATTAAGATATCTATTCTCAATTGTTCAAGCAATCTAAGCCTAGCGCGTAACCTCCGAGTCTCCAGCGGCTGCCAGCCTGATTCGCTTAACATCTGGGTAACGCGTCATCAACAGTCCTCAATCCTAAGAAAAGTTATATTCAGTCCTCCACTCGATTCTCCTATTCAATAATCTTGTAAACCTACATAATTCTTTTGATTTACATCCTTTATCGCTTGCTCTCATTCCACGTGAGATCTGCCTCTGTCGATTTCCCCTTCCACCTGTTCTTACTCGACAACTTTCATTTAATCATCGCGTCTCGTGATTTATTTATTTATCATGTTTTATGTTCGTCCAACATATACACAATAATAGGGTGAACAATCCAAGAATGTAACAACAACAAAAATTGAAAATAAGTTGGTCACAGCCACAAAAATGGTAAAAATCATGACAACAAATGCTGAAAAATATTAACTAAATATTATAACAGTCGCGAAACATATTCTTAACATTATTACGGAGGCTTCCGCGATAATAAATAAGGATCACAGATCTGCAAATCATTTGGACCCGAAGACGGGAGCTGGAACGCGCCCGAAACTGTCGTCCGCAAAACATGTATCAACGCGGTGTAAACCCGAAAAACCATAACCATATTCTTAACATCTTTTACAAAGCAGTCTTTCTTTTGATACAAGTCTAGATCGTTGAAAGTTTTGTCATATACTACAAAAATCCTTCGTATTGGCGTACCCGTGATGTACTCGTTTTAATTTTTCTGCCTTCCACCCTAGGTTTTCAAGTGACTTCTCTTCTCATCTACTATTGTTAGAACTTCCGCATTACTCTCGTTTGATCCTCATCATTCCTCCATTACGCCACATTTCGGAAGCCTCCGCCCGCTGCTGCCACTGACCATGCCTCATTTCCGTAGAGAAGCAAATATCTTGGTGCGCATGGATTTGAGCATCTCAAATCAAGGTCTTTCTCTGTAAATATTAATTGCATTACTACTTAACTATGGGATGAAATCTCAAATATATAACGCTGAATATATTTATCACTCTAATAGGGTAGTTTCCTTCATCAAAGAAAACGAAAGGCATTGATTGCAATTCGTTACCCACCCTTAGGGTATTCATTATATTCAAATTATTTGGTTTTAGAAATCCCAGTTTAGACGAATGTTAATTGTCAATTTTAACCTCTTTTGAAAAAGGCCAGATTGGCGCCCATGCGATGCCACTCCACTAGATGCTATGCGAATAGTCAGGAGTATTACATCGTCTGAGATGCATGCTTGAGACCCAGAGCTCAGGGAAACATGACTTAAGAATCACCTATTAAAATTGCTAAAAGGTCGGAAAGTTTCCTTCGTTTGACAAGGTATCAATAATCCTTATTTAAGCCAAGCGCTACCTGCCAGCAGGGTACTCTGCTGCCTGCTAGCAGCCTGCATCGCAGCGGCTCACATAGCCTCGCTCCAAGATGGCCTCACACGGCGGCAGTCGGAACCAGAATGACGTTACACGGCCTTTTCCCAGTATTCATACTTAGCCGTCGCGTTTTCACGTACTTGAAAATGTTCACTTTTCATTTAATCTCGAAAAATAGATATCGTCATTTAAAAATCTAAAAGCGTGATATGCTTACTCCAGGAGAAATAATCTTTCGATTTAGGCAATAAAAAAATAATTGGAAACCACCCTATTATATGAAGCGTATGGGCTCAACGTTTTTGGTTTTGAACATGTCTTTTATTTTAAAATTTAAACGTGAAGTCATAGGACAAGACAGAGTGGTTTATTTTCTTCTTTTCAGTTCGAATAACAACGCGGGTTTTTGAAGATTTTTAAGTATTTTAATATTTTGTCACTCCAAGAACGTCCCCTACACTATTTTTCAGTACCCACTAATACTAATCGTTCTTAGATCCTCTGACGTCGAAAATAACGTAATCTGCTGTAGTTGGGTTCGACTAATTCCATAGCGTTGCAACAAAGCAGCCGATATTCAAAGGGAGGAAGTACTTCGAAACCTTATTCATGCCAAAATATAGCTGTTAACTTTAGGCTTAACTCTGTGAAACCTCTCCGTATTGGACATAAAAGAATATAAATTTGTAAGGTTCAATTGTATATTTTAACAGGCATGTAATCGTATGCATGAAATATCAGTCACCTTAAGATGTAACTACGTTACGAAACCCGGTCGTGCCTATTTAAATATACAAGTGAACCGTAAAAAGTTTTATTCTTTTATTTCCTTATTCACCCCACCTCATTTTAATCACTTGACATCTAAAGCCTCCGGTTCCGTCTTCTGTGGCCCTATTTTTTAAGTGTTACGTTTGCCGACGAAATAGCCATGGCCGGATCTCTTTGCCTCCGAAGAAACCGAAAAATGTTACGGGATATTATGCATGGTGTTCACGAGAAAGAGAAAGTGGAATAGGGACTAGGAGATGAGTTGGGAGGTCGTTGTCTATCCTAGGCGAGGGAAAGTTCGGTTGTCGGCGAAGAGGATGGGACAGAATTGACATTTAAATCGTATGAAAAGGGGTAGAAAGTAGGTTTGTTGGATTATAGAAAGAGTCGCCTCGATTTGTTGAAATGTTGTCGTGTGAGGATGCTAAGCTCAATTTTTACGGTCCATATTAAATACTGCGAACTCAAGTTTGAGTCTGTTAATAAGTGGTGAATTACCAAGTAAACACGAAGAGGTAATTAGTAAAAAATCTCGGAAATAATGAAAAACGACTTGTGCATGTTTTATTCTTTGCTTTCTGCTATCTTAACAATGGAATGAAAATATATGTTTTTAATACTTGATCATCATCATCATCACTGGTCAATTTTCCTAAGATTGTTTGAAGATTTTTACAGCTTCTTCATCAATGTTAGTGGTTGCTTTCGAGAAATGCTGCGAAATATAAAAATTACCATCTTCCGATCTTCGAAGGAAGGACTTCGAAACCTTATTCACGCCAAAATATAACTGGTAACTTCACGCTTGACTCTGGGTATCAATATATCAACTAACTCAATGAGGCCGACTTCGGTAGTATATTTTGTGCCATTACGCGGCATTTCCCGAAAGCAACCACCAACAATCCTAAGATGGGTTTGACGCAGCTCTCCACTCAATTCTCCTATCACCATTTTTTTCACATCCGCGTATATCTTCTCTCTTACATCCTTTTTTATCTGTTATATATATTTGTATATTCTATTCCAAGTCTTCCTCGACCGTTCTTGCCATCAACTTGTCCCTCGTAGATTGCCTTCACATTATCATCATGCCTCAAGATATGGCGGATGAAGTTGTTTTGCCCAGTTATTAAGATTTTTCACAAGGCTCTTCTCTCCTACCTTCTTGGTTGTTAATGCTTGATATACGTTGGATATATCAATGTCCACAATAAGTTCTTGAATGCTATATTTAAACCATGAGTGCTAATTTCCTGAAAATATTGTTGGACAATTTCTATGAATTAAATCGGTATGCTCTTGCGGTATCACATGATAAAGGTCGGGCAGTCGTATATTTTATTCTAGCAATGAATAATAAAGTGCCAATGATTCCTGTTGTATTCTCCAAGACTGTTTTGCACTTGATTGCCCCTTCAATTTGGACACACATTACTTCGGCGTAAGTTTTTTCCTGACATTTCTCAACAGGAAACGTATTTCCAAAGCAAAAGGTTTTAAACAAGATAATTTTTACCAATTGGATAAGGTTTTGTATCATTTTCTTTAATCAATTGTAATGGAATGCATCGGCTGCACTGAAATTAGCGATATGTCTGTATGTGCTCAACTGTGCGCCTTCTTCACTTCGCAACCGGTTTGGTTTCGCTGACTTGATCTCCTCTTCTCCTTGAGCTGCCACCATGCATGTGTTTCACCCACTCGCACCTTGAGGGAACCGGGTTTTTCACGCCGACTCGGTTTCTCAGGAAATTCCGTCGCCCGGGAGATAAAGCGCTGCTATAGTGATCACCAGGCCGCGTCTGAAGTCGTCACCTGCATTTGAGATTCATATCGGTTCATATAGATACGAATCCGACACGGAAGGATTCCCCGTCATTTACTAAAATGTAATTTTGGGGTTATAGTGTAACGAATCTTATTGAGGACTGACGTGGAATATGAAATGGAATTATTCGAATAATAATGTTAACCACCGCAACTATTTACTCTACTCTACGGTTTATGATTTAAACGGGGGAATGAGAGCGATATGAATCACATTCATTATCACTGCGGATTGCATTTTCATAATGTAGTGTTTAGCAATTTTTTGCTGAATGTCTGTTGCTTTCACCGTCATTACGTTACGATTGTAAGATGTGATTTAAAATGCTGTAAGCGGCTTGTAGGTTACGTGTTCAGATTGCTCGAAGCATTAAGAGGAGATATCATTCAGAAAGACACAAAGAAACATTACCTTTAAATCATTCATATAACTTGGAACCTCACCATGTTTTTAAGTCCGAAGAAAATATCAAAGAAGAGAGGTATTTTGCCGAACGCGTAATGAATAAATGATTTTAACAAATGCTAGATGGGACTCAGTGAGCAAATCACTCCAATGTGCACCATTATTTAGAAAATTCTCTTTGTCTTAACTCATCCCGCCTCACGCCTATTGAGGAGGCTTGCTGGTAGTGTGTGGGTGTAAAGATGACATCGAAATTAATACATGTCAGCAAGCCCATACTAGAATAACAATATTTTGAACCAATTGGATTAGGTTTTGTAATATTTAGTTGAAAGTGTTTGAGAGTGCATATTTTGTGGAGTACTCGGCCAAGCAACAGGAGTTCATTTCTTTACATCTTCAGCCATTTCTTTCCAGCCTTCAGCATCTACTTCAGTTTGTCATCGCACAAATCTATTAATCAAAAGGCTTGCACCACGTCACCCTGTCTGTGCCCTGAGGTTTCGCTACACGTGGCATGGAGGCAGTTTGATGGATGGTGCGGTATAAAAAAAGCGAAGGGTTTGGGCCAGTTTACAGTGGAGAATGAAGCAAGTGAAAGATGAAAGTATTGATGACGTTAATGATTCAATCTCATTTTGTCTTCGACATTCATGGAACTTCATGCAATGAAATTAGAATGTAATGGATTTCTTAAGGGGGGATGAAAAATTTGTTGCTATCAGCTAAATGTCATTATTTCAAATGGAATGTTATTATTACAATGTCGTAAACGATATCTAAGTCCTCACCTAAGGGTTGCAGGTTCGAATCCCGCCCGGGTGGATTTACCACCATCCAGGGCGTGGATGTATGTGAATGCCTAATAGGTAAATTGAGTGGGTTGGAAGCGAAGGGGTACAAGTGATTTATTTTTCTATACTGAGTTAGGTACAGAAATTAGGTATAGAAAATAAACGAGATCAACGAGATACTTATTGTTAGTAGTGCATTTGATTTTCAACTCGATGTCAGCACAGAACTGAGACCCTCTCGTATCCCTTGGCAGCCAATGTTTGTGTATTTCTTCAAACAATTAACTTCACCTAACTTTGTTGAGAAAAAAAATCACATGTATCCCTTGACTTCTCAACCTATCAATTGTAAAAATGGACCATCTAGTCCTAAATTCGTTTGTAATAAAGACGGCATCATTATTTTAGGAATGGTATTGAAAGAGCATTTCCCTCGATTCGCGTGGACCGCCTAAATAACACTGCGGGGTCTAGTATTCTGGCCCGTACATAAATATCGGTTGTTTCCTCTACATTTCTGTCCTCAGTTTTCTTCTTCTTCGTGGAATTGCCTCGGTGGAAAAGTCCTCTTGTTTGTAATCCTCCCAAAAGCAAGCAAGGCCGCTGGCTCGCTCCATCCAACTATAACACTCTCACGCATGATTCCTTCCCCTTCCGAGGCCTCTTCGTCTGGGACAGTGGTGGCCGCCTTGCGCTGTTGCCAAGTGTACTGCTGAGTGGTGGCCGAGGGCGCCCGCCCAGAGACTGACGACCCCTATGGTTGTCAGGGGGGAGGTGGAAAGGGGAGTGTGTTGTTAAAGAGGGCTCCTCCCCTCCTGCGGTCCTGTTTTTGTCTTGTTTTCTCACGTATTCGTTCATTCTTTCTTTATTCTACTTCCGAAAAAAACATGGAAATCCCATAAAACCGTACTGGAGCTGAAAATGTTTATGGTTAATATAAAAGCTAACCTTGGCAAAAGTCTCTCATAATTAACCTGGGAATTTCTAAATGGCCGTATTGGTTTCGAGTTAGTAATTTATGAAAAAAATACATATTGCATCTTTAACGCTTTCTAAGCCAGAGCTGCTTCAGGGAGAAATTAAATTTCAAGACTTTTCAATTTAAAAAATGAAAATTTTCTGCTCAATCATAATTATTGTGGCAGCTACATATTTCGCCGTTAAACTTCACAGCATAAAAGAACACGTAGTTAAAATCTTTCCTGAATAGAGCTGAGAATGTGTATATGTTTTATGTTACTTGGTATCAGCATTGGGTTATAATGGAGGAAAACTTTAGGCATCGTAGATAAGTTTTCAGCTTTAATTGAGTAGACCCTTCTCAACTATTATCGGTGTCTCACATATGAAAATTTTACCTCGGAGAAAATAAATATTAACATTTGAATACTAGATAGTAGAAGCAAGTTTTTCCTTGGGTTTTAGAGATGAGTCGAATCCATTTTTTTCGACTCCGATTCTTTCAAATGAATTCTCGATTCCGGTATTATCGATTTCTATTCATTCTAAAAGAAGGGAAATTGATTTTTCAGTAGAATTACTGTCATGAAAATCCATGGATTGAATGGAATATGTTTACAAAGACAAATAAGTACCCGAAAAAGTATATTTATTGAAAAAAGCAAATTACTTTTACGGTAATATATCGTCAGCTTTAGTAAAATAATAATATCTTTAACTTGTTTAAACAGGAATTGTTGACTATGTATAGTAATAATTGTGTAATAGTATAGTAGTAATACTATAATAATAAACATAACTGCTAAGTATATATAGTATACAATGGCTCAGGTGTGTGGTAGCCTTTATGCCCCAAGCTTATACTCGATTTACAAACTATTTATCTTCCTGGAATCGGAATCGAGTTGAGGTTATCGATTTCGAGCCTGAGAATCGGTGGAATCGATAATCGACACTTTAAATCGACTCATGCCTAATAAAATAAAAACACTCTGTTTCAGACTTAAATTGTCAACTTAATAATGTACAGCCAACAATGGCGCAGGCGTGTGGCGGCTTTTATGTCCCAAGCTTATATTCCATTTTCAAAATATTTATCTTTCCTGGAAAATATGGAATCGGAATCGACTCTAGGTGTTATTTTCTCGATTCCGTGCTCTAGAATCGTGCCTCGTTCACATTACGATTGTCCTAGCGATCGTCCTAACAATAGTTGGCCGAACTAGCCGTGTGAATGCATGTCCTGACAATAGTTAATGTAGTTCCGAACGTTGCCATTTTACGGTGGTTAGGCGCTGGGAGACCGGAAAAGGAAATGACAAGAGAAAGACGAAAAGTTCGTGAAGCTCCCTTCGCTCTATTTTTCTACAAGGATTTGTCCAGGAAGGAAGAATATGGGCGGAAGAAAAATTATTCTGTAAATACACGTTGAACACAGTAATATCTTGACCCTGCATGCCTCAACAGCTTCGCTAACCGTCAAATTCTCGTTCACTTCAGATGTCAGCACTAGAGGGCAGCAAAGGTTTCAACCATCGTCGTGTGAATGCACGATAGTTCCGACAATCGCTGGAACAATCGTAGTGTGAATGAGCCATCGGTGGAATCAAGTGTCGAGATTCGGAATCGACTCATCCGTAGTTTACACCATGGTGGTTTACACTATGTACCCTGAAAATTTTAGTGGAGAAGTGCAGCACGGAAAAAGTGGACGACCGGTGCTGAGTGAGAGTATAGCTGAAGTGTGAGTGCGCCCTCAACCTTCCCCCTCCCTCTTCTCCCCGCCCCACCCTCCCATTGGATGGACGAGACGCCTCCTAGTTGGCAGCTGCACTCCTCTCCTTCGAATACCTTTTTTTTCTTTCGTCTTCGTCTACTTGTGCGCTGCGTTTTTCTTTCGGGTTTTTCGCGGTCGTCTTTAGAGGTCTATCTCTCCGAGGTGTCTGTCTTGGGAGTGCATTCTCGTCTTCTCAAAGATCGCCCACCACATGACCCCTCTCTTCGTGATCCTCTCACAGGCGACGATATGAAACAGAAGCAGGGAGCTCCTCTTCTTTCGCTACTGCCAGCTGACATGGTTAAGCCTGTATCACGCTATCATTTTTTCACGTACCATTTCAGGGATTATTTACCGACTTGTAAATAATACTCACACGTACTTATTTCAGCCTCCACTGCGTGAAAAATGTTCGCGTGGCTCAGCCTTAGTAAACCGTAAGGTAATTGTTCATTTACGCATGAGATGCATGTTGGAAATTTCTAATCATTATCTTAAATGACTTTCCATCGTAGCCACTCCCCGATGAGGTCAATATCAGCATCTGACTGAGGTTGATTATATCATAGTCAAAAGAAACGCGTCTGAAATAACACGAATTATTCTATCATCTGGAAATAACCAGCGATTAGAGAGTAAAACCTTGTCGACCCTATCCTAAATCTCGGATTCTCGCGAAAGTTTCTCCACGGTTGAATATCAAAAATTATGATGGGAATGACGCAGCGTGTGACCTGTGAAACTAATTGCAAATTTTACGGTCATCATGAAAGCAAGCTGACGGCTATAGAAGTGACATTTCCATTTAACGTCTTTTATTTTATGAATGTACTTAATGTCATGCGGAACTTGTAAAAGTTATACAATAATAGGGTAGTTTCCTTCATCAAAGAAACCGAAAGGCATTGATTGCGATTTGTTACCCACCATTACTGTATTCATAATATACAAATTATTTCGTTTTAGAAATACTGGTTTAGACGAATGGCAATGGTCCATTTTTATCCTCATTTGAAAAGGGCCAGATTGGCGCCCATGTGATGCCACTCCACGTGACGTCACAGGGACCTAGTTTCTATAGGAGAAGATAGGAGTTATACATCGTCTGAGATTACCAATGCATGCATGAGGCGCAGAGCTCAGGGAAACATGTCTTAATAATCACTTATTAAAACTGGCTAAGGTCGGAAAGTTTTCTTCGTTTGATAAGGTATTAATTAACCTTTTTTAAACCAAGCGCTACCAGCCAGCAAGGTACTCAGCTACCCGCCAGCATCCTGCGTCCTATCAGCGCTCAGAGCCTCGATCAAGGTCACCTCACAAGGCGGGAGGGGGAACCAGAAATACGTCACACGGAGAGATTTCCTTACCCGTCGCGTTTTCGCGCGCTTGAAATTTTTCACTTTTCATTTAATCGCGAAAAATAGATATCGTCATTTAAAAATCTAAAAGCGTGAAATACGTACTCCAGGAGTAATAATCTTCCGATATAGGCAATAAAAAATAATAGGAAACCACCCTATTTTCTCATGGGCCACAAGGCCCACGAAATAAAGGAATTTATCATTATTATTTTTATTATTACTGCAATTCATTAGTATGTTTGAAGGGGAAGATTACGTCCCTTTCACTAGCTATATACTGGTGAAGTAGCCGCATAAAATTATTGTTCTTTGCGCGATAAAAATGGCAAAGAAGTGTTGATAAAACAAAATTATAGCATATGATTTTTTATTCATAGGAATATTTTCATGTGATAGAAATATGCCAAACTTTAATCTCGGGACAAAATTGGAACTGAAATCAATTACTAGGCAACAGGAAAGTCATAGGAATGCCGTCCAATCCCATCCCAGGAGAGAGTTGTGTGCCAGCTATGGAAGGTCAAAAGATTCCTGAACTTTCCAACGTTCCTATCTGCCCGCATAACCAGAGCATGAACGTAATATGAGTTTCTCCCACGCGTAGATTAAAAGCCGTCTTTGAGAGGGATAAAAGCGGGCTAAAACCCAAGAATATTGACGCCCTGCATGACGTCATTCCTGAAAACTGTAAGCCTATGGTCGACTCGGCGATCTTTCATCGCTGAAGAAACTAGCCAATGGAAAGGGATGAATGGAAGTACACAAATCTTATGATTTTAGTACTATGAGAGATTACTTCGTTGCTATTCCCTCATCGACTCAAAGCCTAATTATTCATGTAGTAAACTCTCTAAAATACTATGAACTAAGTTAAGTCTCTTCGATGGGATGTAAAAGGTGACAAGGTGATTGACTTATTGATTAAATTGAACTGAAATGATTTACATCAAATGCAGCTTGAAATTAGTGTAAGTACAAACAGAATACTAAAAGTACGGCTTATAAGTATAGACTTACTCTATGGACATACGCATCTCATAAAAGTTGCCACAACAAAATATCTTTTTCAGCAATACCTTGGGATTAATGCAAACATTTTATGATAATTATTTCTATATTTGACGATACAATCTTCACTCTCTGTGTACCACTAATTAATCCTAATTACTCTGGAACTGAATTTACGCCGTTTTTACGTCAATTACCTAGAGGATATAGGTGAATTTAATAGGAGGTTTATTTAAGATATGTGCATTGAAGAAATATCCACCGATACTCAATAATGATTCAGAAACATAACAATAGAAGTGCATACATATTACTGCATTCGATAGGCATAAAATATATTTACATTAATCCTATTGTGATCCAAATTGATGATTAGATCATAGAAATGAAATGCAAGAAAGCATAAAACTCAACTCATGTCAAGCTTTAACAGCCGTAGAGTCATGAGACGTGACATGACCCGATGGAATGTATCACAGATAGGGTTAGAGTTTAAAGGTGACTAAGATTATTTACGCAGTAGGTATTTCTTCCCGCAACTGAGCCAACAATCTTAAACTGACATGCCATCCGAAG
Organism: Ischnura elegans; assembly: GCF_921293095.1. Classification (NCBI taxonomy): domain Eukaryota; kingdom Metazoa; phylum Arthropoda; class Insecta; order Odonata; family Coenagrionidae; genus Ischnura; species Ischnura elegans. The sequence goes on from NC_060256.1 coordinate 21,369,364, forward strand.
AGCGACCATCAAACATTTAATTACGAAATTTACGCAATGGAAAATACGCCTCAATCGAAGGCAATCGGAATTTTTCCCGCATTCCTCCGATAACGTTGATGAATCGAGTCCTTAGAAGACTGCAAAATTATGGGACACGATAACCTGATGAAGACGAGATATTTTGTTGGACTATGAGAGTGGCAAAGGAAAGGCCTCTAGAATGACATTGTTAGAATCGGTTAATCTTAAATGTAGAAGTATTTAAATTTGGAACAGGTGAGTAAAAGGATACGTAGGTTGATAGAGTTTCGTTAAATAAACCTCTGGATTGAAGGTCAACAATAAATGTAATTGGTGGTTCCTTATCAACGGTCGCTTAGCTAAATAGACCATCTACTAGAAAGAAAGAAATATTGAAGAGGAGATGGTTACTAGTGAAAGAGTACAGACATTGCTTCTTTGGCTCAACAGATTTTGCGGCAGATGCTTTTCGTATATTTCATTTGAACCAAACTAATAGTAGTCAGCGTAGGCCTTATGAGAAGTGGTACCCACGTGATTCTATTTGGCATTTACCTCATTGTAGGTCAGGATTAAACCTATTTCAAGGTAACCATCCTACAAAGTCAATCTGATTATTGAGATAGGAGTGCCGTTGGCATGAAAAGGTTTAAGACTAATCTACACCTACATAATAGCCTATTAGCCAACTCAAGAGTGTTTAAACACGTTATATAGCGCATCCTCAACGCCTACGTTTCCGTAACGTAAGGTCTTTCTCTATGCATTACACTCATCACTAGCATTTTCATTGATTTTTTTATGGAATTCAGTCAGGGGCGTAGCCAGGGGGAGATCCGGAGGGTCCGGACCCTTCCAGCCTCCCCGAAATATAATAACACAATTACTTTGCTTCATAAATGAAGGCAAAATATTTAAAAATCATGAATTTATAAAAGATGTTTTTGACAAATGAAGTTTTTTTGATTGTGAAAAGTGTTAAAATTAGTTAAACTGGCTACGCCACTGAATTCAATAAAAGTTTGTGATTTGAAGTCAAACTATCTTTTATTTTAGATGAGCTGTAGTCTAAGAGAATGCCCATGATAATAAAACACGTCTTAAGGCTTCATTTAAGTGGTAGGATCACCTAACGAGGTAAACCACTTCGTAAATCTCCACAGAATTAATTTCACCGGCATGGGTTTCAACTTAACAGAATTATTCACCGCGACCCGCCTGATATAGCTGTTGAAAAATATGTTCAGGCTCGCGTTGCGGAAATTGATGGATGAGTTTCCGATATAATTTTGCTGTAGTTTCTGCAATAATAGCTTCACGAATATATGCATAGCGCGTTTTTAGGCTTCACTCTGTGGCATTACGTAGCGATATTGGAAATTGACGACTAGCCATGAAATTTGGTTACGGCCAGATCGCTGAAAAGTAGGAGAAAGAAGTGCTGCTTGGACGTGAACAGCTTCCCCTTGATTCGCCGCTGCGCTTAGAAAGTTCAACTCCCCACCTATTCATTTCCTCATGGCCACAGATAGAGAGAGATAGAGAGATAACGCTCGACGTATTGGGGAGTGCGTAGAGTCGGTAGTCGTGATGGTATCCGATGCGATGCTACTCCGCCATAGATATAGTCAGTTGCAAGGCCTAGAATCCAGTGGTGTCCGGAATGCGCCGAATCGCCGTTCCGGCACCAGTTAACAAAAGACATATTAGTCAAATAACACTATTAACAATTTTTGTGCTTCAAAATTTCTAATATAAACATTCGTAACCAAAACAAAAAAATGTTATAAAATGTAAATAATCATTATTAAAGTATTCTACCGATCAAGTTAGGTTTCCATGGAGTACTTAAGAAGAATTCCGGGAGCCTCCCCTTCCATCATGCACTTGCCTCTTCAACTCACAATAAGACCTACTCCCTTTCACTCTATCTAAAAATCCTATTCTTTTCCTTCCCCTCCCTCGTTTACCTAACATTCTTCCCTCTAACACTGTTTTGTTCATCCCCTCCCCACTAAATACTCTCTACATCCATATCTTCTGTCGCCTCCGGATCTCATCTAAAAGCTGCCTCTCCTCGCCAACTATATTCAGCACTTCATCGTTCCTTTTCCTCTCCGTCCATTTCACCTTCTCCATTCTTCGCCACACCCACATCTGGAATGCCTCCAGTCATCTCTCGTCCTCGTGTCCACGTTTATGCGCCGTAAAGCGCTACACCCCAGATCAGACTCTTCACTAACCTTTTCTTTAAATTCTTACATAGCGATCCTCTCAGAAGCTCCTTCCTGTTCATGAACGCCTCCTTGGCTAACGCAGTTCTCTTCCTGATGGAAAAAAACCCTACTCTTAATTTGAGATTAAATGTCAAGGAAAGGAATTAGAACCACGGACTTTCTAGACAAGACTTCCCGGGCTGCCAAGCAATCCTCTACGCTATTCAGGTTCCAATTGTAACTTTACCGAGATTCAATGGTGCTGGCTGTAGGGCCCTTAGCGGTCTATCAAGGCATCCCAACGCTAGAGAATATGGGCTTCCAAGAAGCCACTATCTTAAGATGAACCCCATTCCAGCGCAAATTTGGCACATGGCGGAGTTAGCGCTGTTGTCGTATATTTAAAATATGTTGAGTGATTCAATTCCCGATCGAGGGGAATTTTTCCCATGGTAATTAATGGGAATAGGCTAGTTTCCTTCATCAAAGAAAACGGAAGGCATTGATTGCGATTCTTTACCCACCAATAGTGTATTCATAATATACAAATTATTTGGTTTTAGAAATACCGGTTTAGACGAATGGCAAGGGTCAATTTTTTCCTCATTTGAAAAAGGCCAGATTGGCGCCCATTCGATGCCACTCCACGTGACGTCACAGGGACCTAGTTTCTGTACGAGTAGATATGAGTTTTACATCGTCTGAGGTTACCAATGCATGCATAAGGCACAGAGCTCAGGGAAACGTGTCTTAATAATCACCTATTAAAACTGGCTAAGGTCGGAAAGTTTCCTTCGTTTGATAAGGTAGGTATTAATAATCCTTATTTAAGCCAAGCGCTACCAGCCAGCATGGTACTCTGCTACCTGCTAGCATACTGCGTCGTATCAGCGCTCAAAGCCTCGCCCCAAGGTCACCTCACTTGCGGCAGCGGGAACCAGAACGACGTCACACGGGAGTTTTCCCGGCATTCATACTTACCCGTCGCATTTTCGCGCGCTTGAAAATTTTCACTTTTCATCTAATCGCGAAAAGTAGATATCGTCATTTAAAAATGTAAAAGCGTGAAATACGTACTACAGGAGTAATAATCTTTCGATTAAGGCAATAAAAAAATAATAGGATACCACCCTATCCCACCGCCTTTTATGCAGCAGGGTTCACATTTGCCCCTTCTTTACTTGAGGTGAAGGAGAAATTAAAAAAAAAACTGCGATATGTCAGCTGTTTATCGACCGAATGGCGTGGATGAAAAACATCGATGATGAGTTGCGAGTAATCTTTCCATGGAACGGCGTTACAGAGAATAGCTGAGGAGCGGATGCGGTGACGGAAGCGACCAGAGAGAGAGAGAGCGGGATAAGTGCCAATTGCACGTGGCGTCGTCGTCTGTGGAGCATTCAATGCCCCCTCCATCCCAACTGCACCTGCGACCACCCCCAACCACCATCCCCTCTCTCTCTCTGCCTTTGAGTTGTTGCAGCATCCACTCCCTGCGTGTATCTCTTCCAGCTGGATCCGTGCCAACATATTATCATTCACAGAGTGCATCCGATTATCATTGACAAGAAACGTGGCCGGAGAAGAACCAAATCTTGAATGGATGCATACATTTACGCGATGTGGAGGCGGGAATCAGTTCAACTGTTTGGGGAACGCTCTAAAGGAAAATGGATACAGCAATAAAGACGTCAGCAACAGAATTGCGTCGGCATTAGATGCGCAAATGAATAATAATAATAAGATGTGTTTATTCGGGCGAGGTTGAGTCTAGATGTCCCCTATTCCTCCTAACTCCTCGATAGCGTCAATGCGAACATGTTAAAAAATGGTAAATAAACGTTAACTATACAAAATATATACAATATACACTATTTGTGAAATGTCAAAAATATAAACAAGTATATGTAATTTTTTGGTAGAAAAGATTTCTGTTTGTGGGAAAAAAACATGAGGATAAGTGTGTAGTATCCTTCAGCGACAAAACCCACTGCAGGAAAACGCCCACACAAGAAGGGGGGCGTGAAAAACCTGCAAAAACCTACTGAGTTAAAGTTAAAGTCATGTTATTTGTAAAATAATATATAAATAATTTGTATAATAATATAAAAATAATGAATAGGAATTAGCCGAAGAGATGATCATTCAGTATGTAAGAATTTAGAGAAAAGAGTTGTGAAGAGTGTGATTAGGAGTATAGCGCTTTAAGGTGCGAGAACGTGGGCCTTTAGGAAGGAGGATGACAGGAGACTGGATGCGTATGAAATTTAGTTGCGTAGAAGAATGGAGAAGGTGAGGTGTACGAAGAGGAGGAGGAACGACGAAGTGCTGGACTGGTGGTCTTATCCAGGCATAGAAAATGTGGGGAAAAACTGAAATATAGGTGCCCTTTAAAATTAACTAATGCAAGGGTTTTTGAGCGAGTTTTCTTCTCTCTTTGAGCGAACATGGGTTAAATATACTTCATTCAATCATGTTCGATCAAGATTGTTTTTGAAATTGGAAAATTAAACCATACCGTGTGTTTTTTATCCGTACCATAAATATTCCCTCCCGTTAAATAGATGTTTTAGGAATCTGGTCAGAATTTATAGGCAAAAAATGTTGAAAAATAAGTATAATACTAGTGTAGTGGGTTTATAAATATACGTTAAATTCGTGCGTAGTAATTTCCGGGTTCTCCAGCCGCGTCTGTCGTTTATGGTTGACTTCAGTTTCGGAAGCCATCCTGCTTCCGTCTTCAGGTCGAAGGTGAGAAGTTTTCATTTTTTGCCGTTTTATATAGCACTGGCCGATCTCCTCCTGTGCGCTGATTGGTCAGAACTCTCTTCCAAACGTTGCTGATTAGGTAGCCGTTGTCCGTGTTGATATTTTGTCTTTTGTGAATTTCAATTGCTTCCCTGACATTAGCAGTCATCGTAAATATACGTTAGTTCTAAATATATACCCAGTTCGTTTTTTCACTGATTATTATATTTTTATATCCAAAATTATCCTTTTTCATAAGTATTAACCGTATAAAACAGGCTTAAACATATTTTTTCACGAACGTATTCAAATGTGAGACTGCTTTTTTTCTTTTTCCACTGATTATTGTATTTTTAAATCCAAATTTATTCGTGAACGTAAAACTTGAGAAGTGTGTCTGCCTGTGCACGAAAACTTAAATCGGCTTAACTCGACTTGGTGTGGTCATTGGTGGAGAAAAGCACTAATTTTTCGTAAAAGAAGCCAGTTGCAATTAAGATTGCAAATCTTATCGGCAATCAAACGAACATTTGAATGTTGTCTAAAATCGATATAGTACTCATAAATGCAAATTATGAGCTGGTGAAAAAAATAAAGTATGATATTATATTTATTACTCCGTACAAGTAGTAATGCAGTTAATGCATACATTCAGGTTATGACTTGGAAGCAAGACAATAAGGCATTAAGCCTAAGATTATGCCAACTTCTGGGTAAAGTTTGTGGAGAAAAGTCACATGCAACCAATATTTATGCCAATGAAAGGTAAACGAAATGTCTTGTATGATATGAGGCACAGTGGACTGGAAGTTATTGATATTAGTTTAAAAATGCATGGAAATTATTCCGCTGAAATTCCTCATTTTAAATGGATACATTATAATCTCCTATTTAACTAGTAAGTATACGAAATAAACGGTGTGCATTGAGAATTTATTACTATAGTGGCTTGAAAGCATACTTTTGGAGTATTTCACTTAAACTTCTGGTTGATGATATGTCAAAGTACGCCAAGTTTGGCTGTTGTGAACGAGACTTAAGATATGTCTGGCACTCCTCGCTTAAAGGACGTGGATTCGCGCTTTAAATGTGGGGATTTCTCTTCCAAGTATCTCGATCAAGGCAACGCGACGTGAAAATAGGAATTGATTCACACTTGTCGCTCTCCCAATGGGAGGAAAAAAATATTCTGAATATCGCTTGATGTGTGAAACGCTTATAGATGCTCTTGATGGATCCGTATGCAACACGGCGAAGCGATATTTTGTGATTCAAGGTCGAATTTTGCCGCCTGACGTATTGATTGTTGTGGTTGATGTCGTTACAGTCCAAATCCACTTTGAGCCGAGTTTACGCGGCGTATTAGAATGCTGTAGCTGCAACTGCTAAGTGATATGTCGCTTCTACATACAGCGCCGAGTGGCAACTCGCTCTATCGTGGTAGAGATAGAAAAAGGGAGAAGAAAGGATGTGCGAGGGATTTGAATCCAAGATCCCTCCATTAGCAAAAAAGAGCTTTGACAAATAGACTCCCCTTGCCTATCCGAAGCAAATTCTATCATAATTTGGTTCGAGTTGATTTCAAGTGCCGATTCTCGATTCCTCCTATTCTCGGGCACTGAGTAGAAATCGAGATTCGATCACCTGAAGTTATCGATTTCGATATCATTGATTCAGGAAGATAATTATTTTGAAAATAGGCTATAAGCTTGGGTTAGACAAACATTAGAAAAATGAGAAAAAATAAGTCAGTGGGACCCGACGGAGTTTCTATCGATTTATTGAAATTGGGTGGCTTGGCCGTTTCAAATTACATATACCATTTATTCAATGTTACAATGAACAACAATGCCTTACCAAGTGACTGGAAGAAGGCCAGAGTAATACCAATATTCAAAGGTGGAGATAAAGATCTAGTGGAAAATTATAGACCGGTAAGCCTAACTTCTGTAGTATGCAAATTGTTAGAAAAGATCATAGCAAATTACCTTTGGAATTTATGGGAATGCGAGAATTGGTTGTATAACCGCCAACATGGATATAGAAAAGGCCACTCACCTGAAACCCAACTGTTAGGGTTTTGCCATGAAATTGCCGACTTAATAGATGCGGGAAAAGAATTAGACGCGGTAATAGTAGATTTTTCTAAGGCCTTTGATAAAGTTGATCACGAACGGCTTATGCTTAAGATGAGGCAGTTGCCAATGGAAATAGATGGAAGAGTCATCTTGTGGATCGATGAATTCCTCAAGGGCAGGACGCAAAGAGTTAAGGTAGGGGATGAATGCTCAGAGACAGCGAGGGTAACGTCCGGTGTTCCTCAAGGAAGCGTCTTAGGACCTTTATTGTTCTTAGTATACCTAAATGACCTCCCGGAAAAAATAAATTCTAATATAAGGCTTTTTGCGGATGACTGTATTATTTATAGGAAAATAGAAAATAAAATTGATCAGGAAAGTCTTCAGGATGACTTAAACAAATTAATGGATTGGGTATCTAGTAACGGGATGGAAATAAATCCAAATAAATGCAAATATGTTAACTTCAGCAAAAGAAGGAAATGCGTAAATAGAAATTATGAATTTTCGGGTAGTTTAATTCCAAAATCTAACAGCTTTAAATATTTAGGAGTCCATTTATCAAAGAATTTGGGATGGGGTTTAAATGTCGAGCACACGACCAAAAAATCTTTTAAAGTATTGCACTGGGTGATGAGAAACCTCAGAGGAAGCACCAGAGCCACGAAAGAAATGGCCTATACAACTCTAGTACGACCCACTTTAGAGTACGCATCTCTTGTTTGGGACCCTCATTTCAAAGGAGAGGTCAAGAAATTGGAGAAGGTGCAGAGAAAAGCTGCTAGGTATGTTTTGGGAAAGCACAAAAAAACGGAAAGTGTTTCAGAAATGCTCGGAGTTCTAAGGTGGGAGAGTTTACAAGAGAGGAGGAAAAGAAGCAGGCTATGTGGCATGTTTAAAATTATGAGTGGGGAAAAAGTATGGAAAGAATTTGGGAAGGACATATCAAAACCCAGCTTTGTTGGTAAAAACGATCACCAGTTCAAGATAAAGTGCCGATCACAGAGGACAAATGCGAAGCAGTTCTCCTTCTTAAATAGGACCATAAGGGACTGGAACGACCTACCAGCAGAACTATTTGAGTCCTTCCCGAAAAATTTACATAGTTTTAAAAAGCGGCTGAAGAAGTAGGGACCAAGGGCTTTGTATAATGTTTTCTATTGTTCTTTCAAATGTTTTCTATTGTTTTTTTCAATTTTTCTATTGTTTTTTTCAGTGTTTTCTATTGTTTTTTTCATCATATGTACATGTTACCACCAGGCTAAATGCCTACTTGTAACAATTTTAATTATAATAATAATATAATAATATAGGCCACCACACACCTGAGCCACTGTGCTCTGTGCATTAATAAGTTAACAATTTATGTGTGAAACATTTAAAGCGTTTATTGTTTTATTAAATCTGAAGATATATCACTATAGTACCAAATCGCTGATTTTAATGCATATACTTTTTGGGCTACTTAACTATGTTATTTAACTTGTTAATTCAATTCTTGAATTTTAAGGTCACCGATACTACTGAAAAATCAATATTCCACCTGTTAGTACGAATAATAATCAATAGAATCGGGAATTAATTGGAATGAATTGTAATTATAATTGGAATAGAAAAAATGTGTAATCGACTCATCCCTCATCATGTATCCTTTCAATTCATCCGTTGTGCGTAGCAGAGACGGTTGTATTCTTCAGGTGTGAAGGGTCGACTCTCCTCTGTTTTGCTGTAGTGCTCACTGTCCTCCATATTGTTACAGATGCCGCGTATCTCATTGTCAGTGGCGGAATGAGGTTGGGATTTGAGCGCAAAGTTTTGACGCCGTGCAGCGCTCATTATCGCGTTCCCCAGAGTGAATCCGTTCCCAATCCTCTTTGGGCAATCCCCTCTCTCCCATTCACTTCTACCAGTGTGACGCACGCCGTCAAGTGACCCCTGTAAAAATCTAAATTTCTCTTTTATCTCATTTATCAAACAGTGGCGTAGCCAGGGGTGGGTCCGGCGGATCCGGACCCCCCTCCCCCCCGAAATGTAAAAGCGCAATTATTTTCCTTCATATAAGAAAACAAAATATTGAAAAACCATGAATTAACCAAATATTTCTTTAACAAATGATGTATTTTCAATTATGTAAATTGTTGAAATTAGTTAAAAACCCTCTACTAAGTAACCTGTTTTTTTTTTTAATTTCCCCCCTGCTTATTTTCCCCCCTGAAACATCTCTTAAAATCACCTACTAAAACTGCTTATGGTCGGAAAGTTTCCTTCGTTTGATAAGGTATTAATAATCCTTATTTAACCCAAGCACTGCCTGCTAGCAGGGTACTCTGCTACCTGCCGGCAGCCTGAATCGCAGTGGTGCACACATCCTCGCCCCAAGGTCACCTCACACGGCGACAACGGTAACCAGAATTACGTCACACGTGCTTTTCCCAGCATTCATACTTAGTCGTCGCGTTTTCACGCGCTTGAAAATTTTCACTTTTAATTTAATCGCGTTAAATAGATATCGTCATTTAAAAATATAATAGGGTGAAATGCGTACTCCTTTCTTCATCGATTCTTAAAATAATAGGAAGCAACCCTATTGAACGAAGCGCATGCGCAGGAAGAAGACAATTGGTCATCGAGCTTCATGTAGAGTTCGCAGAGTTTTCGTATTTACAGGAATTTTCCGAATATCGCCGTGCGCTTGAGCAGTGTGGCTCTGGCAGCATTTGATGAAATATTCATGAAAACATTTTCGAAAAAAATAACTGAAGGACAGCAGCTTCACAGAGGAAGTTTCTTCATTCAGCCTGTAGATGTGTTGACAGCCACCGCTCATTTCGATGGGTTTACCAAAGTCGCCACTCACTCAAGGGGAAATAAACTGGCGTGTTAACACGAAGTTATAATCCTGATGATGTGATTTGTCGTATTCATCAGTTTTCAATGCCATTCCTCATGAGTGCGAATACTATATCGTAGACATTTTGAATAAATGGATCGGTCTCACGCCATCGACGTGCTGCGGATATTTCTTAAAACCGATTATGGTACACTCCCGATTATCCTGGCTAATGATGAGGAGAGACGGCACGAATAATCGGGAAACACGGATAATCCAAACTTTCACTTAAATGTCTTGCAATATTCATAGTTTAGGTAAAACAAACAATATATTATTAATGCAGTTATTCTGTTATTTAAGAGTGCTTCCCGGACTCATTGTGGGCTCTCTTCGCCTGTTCGCGATCTTTTTAGCGGCGATAACATGGTTGCACTCGTATTATTAACGCTCCATGTAAGGTCTGGTTTCGTAAACCACACTTCCGTGGCTGTGTGATTACGGATACTGAAAAATGGTTAGCAAGAATGCTTCAAAACCACTGCCCGACGTCGTAAACTACACTGTCAGTCACCACGCCAAGTAGTCGCGTCTCTCACAAGTTGCCCCGGTGGCAACTGCTGCGCGACGTGTATCCGTGATCAAGGAGCGCGGTCGTGCACTGCGAGGCTTGGAAAATAGGAACACGGTGCTGCCATGAATGCATCTAGCGCGTCATCGCTTCCGTTTTACGAAGGCGATTCTTACGGCAATAATAATCCCGTAGTACCCTTGCATTAATGCAGTAATTCCGATGATTTTGCATCCGATGTTTTTTATAAAGATCGTGGAAAAAATTGAGCGAGAGTGAAAATCATGCACGGATAATCCGAAACCCGGATAAACCACAACCGGATAATCGGGAGTCAGCCGCAGATTGCGCTCAAAGTGATAACAAAATCTAGCGTCAGCGGGAAATTGTTTTGTTTCCTCTGTGTATATGCCAGGCCTCATCCCTCTGCGCCTGCCGTTGTAATTACGCTCCAGCCTTTCTGCGATGACCCGCCTTCTCCTAGATTGCTCCGAACTAATTATGGTCCCCGCGAGAAGTCGCTGCACTGCCGCTGTGAATCCTTGTTTTGCGGTCGCGAGCATTCCGAACTGTTTATTGGTTTAGTCGAATGGGGTAGGGGGTCATTCGACCGGCCTATACTTCAGCGCTAGGCCGATATGCGTTTTATGATCCTCACGGGACTTGGAGATTCAACGCTTGCGCGATTCTCATTGTCAGATTGTTTGATTATATCCCATACTCTTCCCTAGGCTGTTGTGTTGCGAGGCATTTTCCATCAGTTGTTCCTTTATCTCGATCTTTGATTTGAACTAATTTTGCACATTATCCCTATGATGATCATTATATGTTCTAAATCTCAAAATTGATTGATTATCTTATTAGCCAGTTGTTCACGATGGATTCATATATCCTAAATAACGTTGAGACGGTGGAAAAAACGAGCAAGAATTATAACTGAAGGATTATTGTGTGCAGTTAATTAATTTTTAAAAACTTTTGAAATATGAAGCAGTTTGTTTGCCTTTATCTCCCTCTCACTTATAACCAATTCACGATAGGTTTTCAATGAGTTTGTGCTCGTATCATGATTACTTAGATACGAGGAAGGCATTTTTTTACTTTTCACCTAAAGTGTAGGGTACTGAGGAAGTATGCCTCCTTATTTTATATCTAAATATTTTATTAATCACCCAATTTTTAGCGGTGTACGTCAGGGCTCTCGTTTAGGGAAATATGGCATTCTGGTAATCGATTATCGAGTGGAATTGATTTACTTACAGCAGTGGAGGAAATCACAAATGGTCCCGCAAGCATAAGTGGCGCCACTCGATTTTTGGGACACTTTTCTGAACAATAGGACTTACATAAGCAACGGCCAGTAATTCCTGTAAATTTATAGTGTGGGCTGTGTAAGTTTCTTCCTGAAAATAAAAATGTCCTTGATGCGTGTGGCGGTATAAACCTGGCGACACACATTTTCCTTCCGAGGTCTGTGTTGCGGTGTGCGGTGACGCTTTTGTTTTGTTTTTATTTTTTATTTTGGAGCGAGTGTTTCGGAAGAATCGGGGCGAATCGGTCACCAGTGTTGTATTTCCCACGCGTATACGGTGCTTGTTTGGCCGAACCTTGAATGGAGTCGGAAAACCTTGCTCGCGTATTCTCCTCCTTCCCGACTTTTTTTTTTCCTGCGTCGCACGCGTAACAAGAGACAGGCGAAGTAGGATCCTCGCTATAAGCTCTGTCGTCGGAGGGAAGCCGCCGCCACTTGTGTACAGGCGAACCTGTTCTCATCTTCGCGTGAAACCCGAAAGACCGGTTTTCTCTTGTACGCACCGCGGATTCCCTGCGGAAGAGCTGAGCCGAATGATTTACAAGTCGTCGCCTCGGGGTGAGTCGATGGGCCGTCGGGACGTCCGCCTTCGGGAAGCACTAGGCAAGCATTTCCATGGGTACTTGTTACCCTGCCCTCTATCGTGTTGCTTCCTGTTGCTGCTTGGTGACCGATCAACAGCTTCACCATGGAATTCCAAGGCTACATCGTGGAGAACGATGCTATTTCAAGTGTGCATTATTGGTGATATCATTCAAATGATGCAAAATAAAAATATTTTTTAATAATATTTTTTATCGCTAACAAAAAAGAATTCAAGTTAAATTTTGTTCAATCAATATTTGAATGAATATTGATGCCAAAAAATGTGTTGTGATAACATTCATTCTCGTTCCTTTACATGATCGCAGCGCCATCGTAGGATTTTGGTGGCCATTTTTTGAGCTAATTTCCATACCTATTTAAGTTTAAATTATGAATAACAATCGAAATACAGTTTTCAGACATACAATTCATGATGAAAGTATTAGAATATTCCATTGTGATCTGGTTTTGAGGTATCATGAAAATTTCAGCTTGATCGGAATCGAAAAATGGGTGAAAATTGAGTTGAAAGATTTGACCCGGACAAGATGACAAACGACAAAGCGAATTTACAAAAAAGATACAATGAATAAATGATAGAAGAAACTACGTTTCAATCCACTTCTACATATTCGGTACTTCATTTATTTCATAATGGTCTTCCAAAATGTTGCCCCTGAAAATATTTTACCAATTCTCTACTGGGTCAAGTGGTTTGATACCATTTCAATTTGTTGAGAACGAACCGACGCATCAGACAGAATAGAAGTTGACGGTAGAGTTCAGCAGTGGTTGGGATGAAATTCTGATACGGGTAATCTGTAATATCGAGTAAATCATATTTTTTTCTTGTAGAATGATGTCGCTTAACTGTAGACATCAATCAGAGAAAGATACCCACTATCGTTGAACTGTGCCTTTCTGCACATCGTGGGAAATGGGGAAATGGCTTGTAAGGCCGTAAAGAGCTAAGATATAGTATATGCCGTTGACAGTTAATGTCTCTCCATCACACTTATAAAATATTTCCGAAGAAAGTTCACCAAGAGTGACTCTATGTGGAATAAAACGAAGGTTGAGGATCTGGTTGGTATGTTGGCTTGAGTGTTGGCATCTCATACAATTCACCCAGTGTTCAAAGCCCGGGCGCTTGCAGAAACTTTTAGACTATACCGCAAAATTACTCACGTTGCTATGTTCCACAAAAATTTATTATTCCGACCTTGGGTTTCAAGTACCAGATGGTCATTATCGAGGTGTAGTAGCTGAAACCCAGGATCGGAATAATATAGTTTTGTGGAACATCACTAAGCGAGACTGTGGCGTAACTAGGAATAGGTTTTGGAGGGTTAAGAGGGAGCTGTGGGGGGATGTGGGGGCTTGGGGGGGAAATAGAGGGGTTACTGGGGGCTACCCCCTCCAGAAAACGGGGATTTCAGGAAAAGGTTTGAAAAATAACATGGTTGAAAATGCATTTTACATCATTTTGGCACAAAAAATTAGCTTTAAGCAGATGCAGTTATTATATATCAAATCCGGACAATATCTTTAAATATTTTTTTGATTTCTCTGAGGCTTTGGGGGGATACATCCCTTCATCCCCCCACTAGTCATCCCCCATAGTTACGCCACTGAAGCGAGATATTTCGCACAATAGAAGTGTGGTTCTACCAAGTGAAGCCTGAACACTTGATATATATTTTTCAGGCTTTCCAATCTCTACTGAAGTGCTTTGTGGTGAGAAGTGAAAGCAAAGGCAGGTTTATAGAAATAATTTGTCATAATTTATCCGTACGGAGCGCGTGACATACTAATGCGCCAATGGCTACGTTCATTGAATTATTAACGGAGGACCTGGAGAAATTAGATTGGGATTTATTCGATTTTGAATTAAGTGGAAATTAGCGTGAAACTTTGGAACGCGCTGTGTCGTAGTCATTTGTTTCGTTTAGGCTTTACGAATATGTTTTGTTAGTTCCATCCGCGGCTCTTGGAAGAAGACACCTCGAAATGAAATATAATGTAGATAGGATATGTTATTGAGAAGTAAACGGCTAAACTCTAATTCAGTATCCCATTTGTGGCTAAATACTATTATAATTCTACGGAAGAATTATAGATGGAGTCCATATCACGAAAATATTTCAATATTTGATGTTGATTTTTTAGTTAATACTAATTATAATTATTGCTAATCATTTGTATCAATTGGCCTTAATGGAGTTTTAAAAAATCTCAGAAAAATTAGATAATACTCTTTTCTTTCCTAATTCGGTGCACAATTGCGGAAGGTGTGTTTCCCAATTTACCCGGGGAATTAATTATGTTTTCAATTACTGCCGCATGTCATTCCGTTCGCAAGCGCGGCTGAATTCGCCAAAATTGCCCAACACTAGAGGCCGCTGTCATAACACCACTAGCCCCGCCCACCCTTAGGAAGGCTCGCCCCTCCGGCTGTTGCGGATGATAGAAATTTCAGTTATCTCCCTTCGCTAGATTTCCCATTTGGTGTATGTCCTCCGCAATGGACGAATCTGTGTTTACAAGGGGCCACATAGTCGGCTGTCCCAATTCGCCTATCGTCCGCTATACCGCACAATGCGTGACCAGACCCGATTGCGCCAAGTCAACACGATGAAGTGCATATAGCTTCGTCAATTGATTTTTGTTCTCTCGCTCTCTCTATCTGATGGCGATCGCTGAAGCGAAACAGTTATTACGAGATGACTGCCGTGCAAATATATTGTGCAAACAAACGTTGATGGCCGTAGATGATTACACTCCGTGGTATCCGAGCGCAAATTAAATTTTCCCCGTTTAAAAGTAGGTATCCGTGCTCGCCGTGATATTCCTCGTCCGAATGGCAAACATTCGAAACAGCAAAAAAAAACATGACGTTTATCGCGGAGAAAAAAAATTTTGTGTGACGTAAATTGCGAGTGATAGCTTAAAAATGTGTTTGTACGTCGGTCATTGTGGCGGCGGGGGAAGTTTTCGTCTACTAATCTTAGGGTCGCGGGTTCGCGTCCCGCCAGAGTAGGTTTTCCATAATTGAGTACATATGTTTCGTAAAATTCTACCGGTCCAATCCCTGTAGAATTTAAGCACAGATTACGCCGTATGGGATACCGTAGGTAAAACAAACCAATTACGGAACCTTAGTAATTTTTTTCAATTACAGAACTAGATATATTTCAATCCTGGAACCTAGTGACTGTCACTTATTTGCGGTTCCATAAAGCATATAAATTGTAATTTATAACGTGATTAGTCTTTTGTGAACTGATGTGAATGGCTTGCTTTCATTAAGCGAATTTTTAGTTTCATTTTTGGCCATGGAGAGTTCATTTCAAATTCTTTGTTTCATAGTTATCGATCATTATATCATAAACTGTCAATTTTAATTATTAATTAGTGCTCCGTTTGCCGTAGAATCCTCTTGTTCTCCGCGATCGAAAAGTCAGGCAAATCTTCGATTGTAGACCCTTTTTAAAGGATAAATGGCAAACGAAATAGATTATAATCTGCATCACTCACAGATAGCAATGTTTTGCTTGAAAAGTATTTTAGCGCATTTTCTCAAGTATGGGAAAAAAGGCGCTATTGTATTTTCGGTTTGTTTGTATGCATAGATCTGTCCTCAGTTTCACGTCAATGTACAGAACACCATGCAATGTAACGTTATATCGATGATGGCCCTAGGTTCGGTATGTAATGCCTTTTCCAAAAACATATGATGACTGGAGATGCGTGAAAATCGCAAATGCGATAAATGCGATATAGATGCGATGTGCGCAAATAAATGCGACATAGATGCGATGACTGGACTCCTATGATATTTTTACGCAAATTTGCTTTTCGACGGCAAAATTCGTACATTTTGTACCGAGCGCAGTTTAAATGCTCCGCCGACACTCACCGCTTAAAGCTGACTGGCCAGCTGCTAGTTGGCTGGGACTCTACGCGGCCGCGAACTACAAGTGGGCGCGGGCAAGCTACACCTCCGCCACTATATGTCTTATTCCTTAATTTATTGTTCTACAGCATAATTATTTTAAATATTCTGTAATTTGTCATGCAACTGTGTTTCACCTCATTTTATCGTCATCTACCTCATTATGAAAATAAAAAATAGACGCTACAAAATGCGATAAACTGTTATTGAAAGTGCGATAAAATAAAAATGAAAGTGAGATTTTCACGTATCTCTAATGATGATGCCCAGGTCTCGAATCAACAACCTTAGTTTGAGGGTTTGGTTTGGTTAGACATTGTGAATTGTTTTTGAGATATGTTTTGATTGAAATTTTTTTTCAATTTTAACATTATACCAATCGTAGAGTAATTAACTAATCGCAGTTTGATATACTAATCGCAGTAAAAAAAACTAATCATTGCAGGAAAAAATGCGCTGTACGTCACTTGGTTTGGTTAGACATTGTGAATTGTTTTTGAGATATAACTAATTTTGATTGAAATTTTTTTTTCAATTTTAACATTATACCAATCGTAGAGTAATTAACTAATCGCAGTTTGATATACTAATCGCAGTAAAAAAACTAATCATTGCAGGAAAAAATGCGCTGTACGTCACCCACTGCAGTGAATACTGATCTATTTTTTTATGCATCGTAGACATTGAACATTTTCAGTTCCTCTTGCCTCCGTCTGTATTTTACCTCACCAGATAGCGCTCGAGTCGAGAGTGCGCCTTTACTTGACTGCCTCAGGTGCTGTTTGAAGCCGTGCCTCCGAATTCCACACAAATCTTATCCGTCTGAGTCGATTGGGAAAAATTTTCCATCGAACAAGTCTAGCACATTCACCTCTTATTCTTCGTAGCCTTAGAACCGGCTCTCGGGATATGACCGCTGCGGTGTCTCTCTATCTATCCTGCCTTCAACTCGCGGCATTCACAGCAGAAGAAGAAATATGTATCTTACACTCACTCCGCTGCCTACTGAAAAAAATATATTTCCGACCGCAGCTGTTCATCGTATCCTCCCCTTCCCCTGTTCCTCCCCTCCTTCCCCCCCCCGCCTCCTCTGCAGGCACGTGACCCCTGCCTCCGGTCATTTCCGTCTCCTCCTCCCCTTCACCTCGAAAAACCTCTCACGTGCCAAGGTATGCTATGCCGCCAAGTGCACGCCGCTGCGGTCTGCGAGTCGCTCTTTCCGCCGCTGTCGTAAGACGTGCCTCCCGCGGTGAATCGGATGCAGTTTCCGCGGTTATGACTCGCTTGAGAGTCTTGTGGCAAGGAGTGTATAGAGTGCAGGCTGTACATTTCAAGTCGTCATAATCATTAACACTAGAATGTCCGGCTGGGTCAATTTGACCCAAAAGAGAATATTCATGTTGATTTAATTTGAAAGGAAGAAACATTTTTGACTCATTCTTCATGACATTTAATTATTTTGTTCGGTTTACCACTGTGCAAAAGTTAGGCCTGATATTATTATTTTTTCTATTTTTTTCTTATCACTTATACCTGCCATGCCCGGATTTGCCCATGAAATTTATGAGAGATATCGTTACGCAACTCTAGTAAACAGTAATGCATATCATAACTCATGCATGAGTCACTTGCCACGCCAACTTTTCGTTTTCTATTGCTAACTAATAGTTTTATTTGCATGGTAGCTCGTTCTTGTCCGTATAGAGCGTTCCACATTTAGTTGACAGTATGGGCTCTTATGGAGAATCGTTTCCCATGTTAATCTCCATAAGGCCAGGAGCGCGGTGTTGTCAACAACAGCACGAAAATTAAAGTTGCGTTATGCACTGATTAAAAATTTTATTCTAATGTAGAAAAAGGTGCTGCATTCATTGGCGCCAATAGTTTTTCGATAAAAATTATAACAAAAGCTATAAAAAACATTTCCGTAAATTTCCGTCAGAAACGTGTATTTTTTTACTTTATCTTCTTCTCGCAATTTCTGCCTGACCGTTGACTGTATTGAATTGAATTTTTTTGCAAAAAATTCTTCACACTATTTTCTGCTTGAAGATCTTCACCAATTGTACAAATATTGAGTTTTAATGTTGTTATGCCGACGTAACACACTTTAGGACAAGAAAATTTTGATTTTTGCAAGGTAAAAAGTAGTCGCTTACTAACTTACGTTTCTTACGTCGTAGGTCCCTATATGCTGCGTACCAAATGTGGAGAAAACTACAAGGTTATTTTTGGTGAAAAAATCATTGACTTACATCAATTCTGAAGCGAGTTACAAGGTTTTGATCTTAAGAAAAAATATTACGGTGCCGCTGGGCGGGCTTCTTGCTTTTTCTTGCGCGCAGAGGGAAAATTCTCGGGCGGAAAAGGAGTTTTTTGTCAATGCATACTATGAAATGTATTTATGTATTCGTTTGATATCCTAAACAGAGAATACCTACTTATACGTCGTAACAGCAGTGTTTTTATCTGAATACATTGATACACGAAAGTAAGCAAGCGGCTTGGAAGTAAGACTCTTTCACCTAGGGTGTTTAGGTCCCATCGGGGAAACCAAGAAAAAGAATATCTCATAATCCGTACCAAACACTACCCCATCCAGTGCACGCATTTACAAAAGGGGGCTTGGGTTTTTTCTGAGTTCCTTTCATAGGGTACCATAAAACCTGCCCCAAAAGCGACCCAGGCCGAAGGGGCCGAGGGAAGAATTTACGAAGGCGTTCAGTTTGTCATTGCATTTTTTTGGAGTGAACAAGTGTTGTGTGGTGTATTGAACTTGAGAATTGTGAAGTGTGTTTTACACTTATCTCTGCTGTAACACGCCCAATCAATATGTCCGATACAAAGAAGAGGAGAAAAGGTGAGAAGCTCATAAGCCACGAAAGACAGTTGGTGCTCAAAGTCTTCTCGTACATAAGGAAATCTCTCAGCATTAGTGAGGCCTGCCGAGAAGCTTCGAAGGCTACTGGGTGCTAGGAGTTCACTATTTACAGAGTGAGAAAGGAAAGCTCCCGTGGTCCATTGGTAACTCCTTCAAAAACTAAAGAAATTAGACAGCCTTACAAAAATTCGAGGGCAGTGATTTTCGACGGTTTGGTGAGATCGGGAATTAGAAGGAAGGTACATGAATCCTTCGTGAAAATTATTCCTCCGACTTTAAAATCCATCTGAAACCCGGTGAATATGGATAGTATTCTCCCAGATTACAAAAGGACAACACTATATCGTCTTCTTTTGGACATAGGCTTCGTGTACGAACGCAGGGGGAAAAGAATCATCCTTATCGAAAGGGATGATATTATTCGTTGGTGGCACAATTAATTATTATTTAAGGCAGCTAAAAAAATATCGTCGCGAACACAGGACGAGAGTATTAACAGGCGAAAGTTGGATTAATGTTGGACAAATAGTGAACATTAGTTTGCGAAACAAACAATTAGAAAATCCGCGTCAAGCTTTCCTTGCTGGACTAAATACTGGGCTTGGCCCCCACTTCCCGAGGAGGACGATTTGCAATTATACACGCAGGAACGGAAAATGGGTTCATAAAAGGAGCATCGCATGTGTTTCTGTACAAAAAGAACTCAATGGATGAGCATGAAGAAGTGGGTGGCGAGTGTTACGAGAGATGGTTTGAGCACTCACTTCTTGCAAACTTACCCGAAGGATCAATTATAGTGGTAGATAATGCCTCTTATTACTCAAGGAAATTGGAATCCTTGCCTACTACAAGGTGAAAGAAAGAGAACATTAAGGAAATTAGCTTTGAAGATGTCAGCTTGAAAAGAGATCTTTAATTAACAATAAACCAAGTACGGGAAAATTTAGAAAAATTAAAGATTGATGATGTCTTATACAAATTCGCCTTTCATGTAATACTAGCTAGAGCCAACAAATATTGCATAATATGGAAAGAATAGAAATTTTGTCTCATTCAGGAGCGGCTATAATTTTTATTATCCTTCAATTTATTGTTATTTTTTACATTACAGATTATTCATTATTCAGTTTGTGCATTGAATAAGTACGTACATGAAATAACAAAAGACTTTTCCCTTTATACTGCCGCAAAGGTATTGTAATATACGCTAAACAATTCCTTAATTTACGCCGTCTTTCGTGCGATCCCTAACTCCTTTTTGAACTAAACCGTTTTGGCGCCATATTATGTGTGGTTGCATACGCTGTTAGGATGCCTGCCGGCGGAGCGGAAGCTTGGCAACACTGTTATCCATAAGGCCCGTACTGTCAACTAAATGTGGAACGCTCTATAGCACTCTCCTAGTTTCTGGACTGACTTGGAATCGTTGTCCTGTGTGCTTGGCATGTGTCCGGCAAGCGAGCGCGTTTCTGATTAAGGCTAGGATGAGTGCTGCATGCCTAGTGTGGGATCACCCCGTACCAAATAACCTGGTAGTGACTTGCTCAGAACTTCGTAGATGAAGTAGTCTCCAAAATATTCTCCTCCAGCATCAGCACACTTTTGCAGTCGAGTTTTTCACGCTTCGCACGCCACCTGGAAGTGAACAAGCGAAACATCCTTCAGAGCACGCGAGTAAGCCACTTTGACAGCACCCAGGGTCACGTGTCGGCGTCCTTTGAGGGCGGCTTTTCAATTAGGGGAAGAGAAAAAAAGAGTCTGCTGGGCTAGATCACGGCTGTAGGAACGCTTGAGGATCGCTGCGATGCATTCATGCTAGGTAACCACGGATCCTGGATGCAGTCAATATAGCTTGTATGCAAGCTTTGAAGGATGTTTCGACTGTTCACTTCCAGTGAGCCTACGGAGGGTTTAAAAAATCGTCTTCACGTTGCCACGTTAGCGGCATTTTCATACGTATTATTTAATTTCCGCTGCCTAGCAATGAGTGCAGAACAATACATTCTTTCTCAGTATATGTAATTGAGTATTTGAAATTTCGAAGTGTAAATTTGAAAAGATTTGAAATTGTTTTCTTTTATAAGTTCAACCGATTCAGGCGTGATATAGTGGAAGTTCGACTTATTGAAATGAAAGGTTGTAGCACTTTTGCACAATATTTATACGCGGCGCGATAACATCCGGAATGTATTTTTCAATTAACAACCCTAATGTTATAATTTATTTCCCCATGAAATTCGGGTCGCTTTGAACTTCAGCGACACCAGTTGAAGCCTTTTGTAAACTCATTTGAATGCAGAGTAATGACATCTAGTTTCAAAGTGGAGAATCCTCTATTTTATGATATTCGCAATACGTAGTATTTGAATGGATTTATGTTTCAGTGGCGTGACACGTATATTCGAGCGCTGAAGCGAATTGTCATTTTGCCTAATATTAGCGACACACATACTTTGTACGTGTTCGGAGTTGTGGCGACTCATCAACGATCTGCTGTCGTCGAGAGTGGAATAGAATCTTGAGTCAATGTTTCCGCTGTTATGTGATTCAAGGAGTGAATTCCCTGGAAAGCGGATGCAGTGTCTTGCGGTTGCGAGCCCACCGGCAACTGTACTTGAACCGCCGTCGT
Organism: Ischnura elegans; assembly: GCF_921293095.1. NCBI lineage: Eukaryota > Metazoa > Arthropoda > Insecta > Odonata > Coenagrionidae > Ischnura > Ischnura elegans. The sequence continues at coordinate 21,391,172 of NC_060256.1, forward strand.
GTTACTCACGACTTGATGCACGCGTGCTGCTGGTATTTATAAGCGCACCAGTCATTCACCTCAGAATGATTCGCTCTCCGTGAGCTCAAAGTTTCTTCATCAGTTTATTTTCTCTACTTCCGCCCGACTAAATTCCTGGTAATGTTCTTCCCAAGCCGATATGGCTTCTTTCATTCACAAGGTTCATGTCAGACCGCGAAATAGAAATTGGGAGTATAATGTCCGGGAAATTGCATACTGATAAGGGGAAAACTTCAGAGAACATAATATTGTAACCCAAATACCCACACTTCCATAGTAAGCTGAAGTCTTCCTGCGGCTAGTTATGAAATTATTCTATCCATGCGAGGTTAAAATCAAACAAAAGGTTTAATACGAAGATATTTAGAAATAAGATAATAAACATGATAAAATACGAAAAAAATACTGTAAAAATGCTAAACAAAAAGCAAAATAGAAATGGAGAAATATGAACATGCTATAGGTCCTTCCCCTTATCCCCTCTCGATTTGCAGTAGGACATACGTATTTGAAGAAGAACTTCGGTGCACTTGATGCCCTTGAAAACGCGTCGTGCGAAAATAAATTCTTTGGAAATACTGTAATGTCATATTTTCTAGTAATAATGAAAACTAAAGTATTTAAGTATACCGGGACTAGCCACGGTGATAACTTCTACGGAGTCACCCGCAATGCACAAATTGTTTTTTTTTTAAACTAAAGTATTTACGGATAATTGCTGATAAGGTTTGATTTGTATAAATTTCCTAGTAACATGTCTTAGCTATCAGTCATGAGAGTTAGTAAATATTGCAATGTCTTAATTAACTAACAGAAATGAAAACTAAAGTGTTTGCGGAAAATTGCCGGTGAAGTCTAATTTACTTTAGTAGCATCATGTCTTAGCTGGCTGTCAGGAGAGTTAGTAAAATAATGCAATGTCTTAATTAACTTACAAAAATGAAAACTTAAGGAAGTATTTTAGAAAACTAAACTAAAGTATTTACGGTTAACTGCTGATAAGGTTTGATTTATATGAATTTGCTAGTAACATATCTTAGCTATCAGTCATGAGAGTTAGTAAATATTGCAATGTCTTAATTAACTAACAGAAATGAAAACTAAAGTGTTTTCGGAAAATTGCCGGTAAATCCAATTTACTTTAGTAGCATCATGTCTTAGCTATCATCCATTAAAATTTGTAAACATTGTAATGTCTTAATTAAATAACAAAAATGAAAACTGAAGTGTTTGCGGAAAATCGTCGGTAAGGTCTACATTACTCTACTAGTATCATGTCTTAGCTAACAGCCTTGAGGTTACAGCAAGCATCATACTCCATTTGGGGCCCCTCCATTGAGTCGTGTAGTTTCCTTTTTTATATCGCAGAATACGCGATGCCTTCATTTCCCCCCGCCCCCCTCTGTCCGAGGGCTGTCTGCCACTCGTATCTCCGTCCAATCGCTCCGTTCATCCACTTCCTTTGACTCCTACTATCATCCTCGGCGCGCCGTTTTTCATCAATTCTTCACCGTGTGTCCACTTTGTTATTCCATCATTCTTGCGGCGGCGCAATCCTATAGCTTCCCCTGAGAATGTGACGTACCACTGAATACAATGGAATTACGATCGATAGACGCTACTCAGTGTAACAGCTGAATGTAACCAACCCAAGGCTTCATTGCGATATTATTTGAAAACGTGAGGCAAGTAACAAAGTCACAGACAAAAGAAATAAGACACAAACAACCTGTAGTAATTTTCCACGCTATTACATCCGCTCGTTTACACGTCATGATCAAGAACTGTCTCGTGACGTGTGTAATGACGTGTAAACTGATAAATCGTATAAAATAGCGTGGTAAATTACCACAGCTTATTGTATCTAATCACAATGAATTTCCACTAAGTGAACTCGCCAATAGTCTGACACAGACAATAATTAGTAAGATCCACTGATTTTAAATGAACAGACCGAGGTTTCGACGAACTGTGTCAATATTAATGTTGAACTGCCCAACTATGCCATTATCAAGGACCATGGCTGTATTTTTCCATTTGTATTTTGAGTTCTTTTTTTCACTTGCACTGTGTTTTTTCGTACTTTATAATTTTTTTTGTTATTGATTTACTTTCACGACTTCTTTTTAAACCTTTTGTTTGAAAGTACGGTTGTAGTTTCAGTAGTTTTAATAACTTACGGACAGCATTTGAGTGGATTGCAATTAAGAGTGACATTTATGGTAATGTAACGGATACCAGTTTAGATTACCTGAATTGTTATCGTTACCGCCCCCCCCCCCATAATTATTTATCTGCCTGCTGCTCCAGGTACTGCGTATTTTCTTTTTACCACCCTCTTTCAAACTCTCGACGGAGTGTTGTCTGATTTACTTGAACTTTTTCGTGTGCCTTTCAACTTTCTATTTCTTGGTTAGTCACTCGTTTCCTTGGTGACGTCATCGAGTAAGTATGACTTTTTTCCGTCAAGAAATTAAAGTTCCGTGGAATTAATCAAGGAAAATATAAGAAGGATCTTAAGTGTATTTGCTTCCTCTGACGTAAAGGCAAGAAAACGTTCCTTTCAAGTGGATTCCTCGCCCGCGTCCCCTATGAGAGCTCGATTTCCTTTTGGAATTTGAAATCTTTTTGGAAAGGCTCATTTCAATGCGGGCTGGCACGCATAATTCTCACTTTAAAGGGTACTGGAATGGCTCACCTTTGCACTCCCTGTAGTAGGAGGAATGGAACGTTGTTCCTTTGCAGAGTTTGAAGATAAAAAGTCTTATTCACCTTATTACAATATTGACCGCTGCAAATTCATAGTGGTGACCTTCAAGCGGAATATGGATAAAGAAGTTATGAAGATGTGCTTGCAAGAATATGCGTGTAACTGATAAAATTTGACTGGAATCCATAACGGCATCTTAAATATTTGATATTCATCGTTTATATTGGAATATATGTGATACTGCCCGTGATCATACATTTGGTTCGATGATAATGGCCCGTAGTGGGCTTACAATAATTTGACCGCCGCAGGTCACGTGTTGTGGGCTGATTTCATTGTATCCATGCTGTTGAAGAACGGCGTTATTTTGGAAACCAGGTATTTCCTCACGAAGAAATCGTTGTTCATTTTAAATCATTTTGAGGGCAGTGAATCGACCAAATCTTACATAAAAAAGACTATTATGTACATAAATATGAATAAGTTATCATAAACTTGATGTTACTTATATATCTTAAAAGTTTGTTAATAAATCACATATGATAGAACAGTTCTTTGGAAAATGTATACTTACGTCAGTTCTTTTTTACTCATGTAAAAGTTTTTGATGCATGGCTTTTGGCTTTATGGGAAATAAAAAATTGCATGCTCTGAAATCCATTGTGGTCCACATTTCTTCGGTACATAAGTTGCTACTGATCTTGAAACACGTACGATCCGAATTTTTCGGAGAAATAAGCTGTAAATGGCTGGATAACTCGGAACCAGATGATAATGCAATATACTGACAATAGGGTGGTTTCCTATTATTTTCTTATTGCCTAAATCAAAAGATTATTACTCCTGGAGTACGTATTTCGCGCTTTTAGATTTTTAAATGACGATATCTATTTTTCGCGATCAAATGAAAAGTGAAAATTTTCAAGCGCGCAAAAACGCGACGCGTAAGTAGGAAAGTCCGTGCGACGCATTTCTGGTTCCCCCTCTCTCCTTGTGAAGTGACCTTGATCGAGGCTCTGAGCGCTGGTAGGACGCAGGATGCTAGGGGATAGCTGAGTACCTTGCTGAATGGTAGCGCTTGGCTTAAAAAAGGATTACTAATACCTTATCAAACGAAGAAAACTTTCCGACCTTAGGCAGTTTTAATAGGTGATTATTAAGACATGTTTCCCTGAGCTCTGTGCCTCATGCATGCATTGGTAACCTCAGACGATGTATAACTCCTATCCTCTCGTGTAGAAACTAGGTCCCTATGACGTCACGCGGATTGGAATCGCATGGGCGCCAATCTGGCCTTTTTCAAATGAGGATAAAATTTGACCCTTGCCATTCGTCTAAACCGGTATTTCTATAACCAAATAATTTGTGTATTATGAATACACTAATGGTGGGTAAAGAATCGCAATCAATGCCTATCGTTTTCTTTGATGAAGGAAACTACCCTATTTTGTTGTGATTTTAACTGTATATCGATAGTTATTCAGAATTCAAAGTTAAAAATGGAGATTAGTTCAAAAGATGACCACCAAAATTCAATGGCGGCGCTGCGATCATTTAAAGGGACGAGAATGATAGGAAGTCATAACAACAAATTTGTTTACATCAAAATTCATTCAAAAATTGAACGAACAAAGATTTACTTGTTCTATTTTTAGTTCACGATAAGAACTTTGTTTTTGTAATTTTTTGCAAAAATTTTCATTATTAATAACTGATTAAAATGCGCCCAGAATGTCAACAATGAACCAAGCCCAAACTGGACGAAATGGGGCCCCCTCAATATGTTTAGACATTTTGGTCGTTCGCTTTCTGTGCGGTTGCCTGATGCCTGTTTTGAAGAGAGGAGAAAGGCGGAAGGAGTCGTAGTGAAAACCCAATTCCTGACGTCCGTTGCACGGGATCATATTGATTCATCACGTCTCGTTTTCAATCTCCCGCGTAACGTTTTTTTGATCCATCAGTCAGCAATATTAAAAGAGGGAAATAAGCGATTATTTTAACTTTAATTTGTTATTTTTTTAGAAATTTAACTTTAGCTTTACTTTTCACCTTTGACTTCAACTTTAATATATCTTTGACTTATCTTTAATATATATTCGTTGAGGCTATCGCGGTTCATGGCTGATGACATATAATTTCTCGCGTCTTACCGAGTACTACAGGCTTATCTCCCGGCGTTTATGGACAACACTAACGTCTGGAGATAGCTTTTACTACGCGGTAAAAAATAACTTTGAATTTTAACCAGTTACTTTTTTGTAAGATTAGCTTTAACTTTGATCAGAAAATTATTTTTGGTAACTTTCGCAATTCTGAGCTAGAACTTTGGGTTCGTTTACGTAGAATAGCGCGTAACAACTTTGCCATTCGATGAATGTATTGTGCCCAACAAGGTTAGAACAACGAGAAAAAAATGTGAAAAGCCTTCCTAACCGAAAAAGTTAAGGAGCAGTTATAAATATGTGACAGACCGCCCCGGGCGTCCATTATTCTCGCTGAATGTATATATTTTTTTCACGTCCGCTGTTGTATAATAAGACTGACACAATGGGAACGAGGAAGAGCAGCTCATGTTTTTTTATTCCATTAGGGTGGGGCCAAAAACTTTTTTCGACTGGAATTGCCTCCTCAAACCCAAGCACCATCCTCTGCGAAAGGCTCGACAAATTTATGCCATTATCGTCCTTTTCGGGGTTTCCTCTTGAAAACTGAATACAATTTACAATGTCACATTGGCTTAGATTTTTTAGAATCATGAAGGTTCCCATCCCCATTTTTAGAACGTGTTTAGAAATGAAGGAATCATTTTTAAGCCCAGCGATGAAAGGTGCTCTTGTAGATTCTTGTGATATGACGTTTGGTTTTTGGAGTTGGCTGCTTGGAATCAGATTTGCGAAACCCATGGCAACTATATTGACTTTTCCCCTTTATTATGGTATGCCAGTATAGACAAGAAGGCATTTGTGTTAGTAAATAGAGTATCATGAACTCGAAGGAGCTTGTTAGAGTTTCGTTTTGTTAGAGTTACGGAAAAGGCTTGTAAAGAGTTGGAGCTAGAGTGTAGCGCTTTTAAGTTCGTGAACGTGGACGCTTTGAACTAGAGGCCTACGAGATGTGGGTGTGGAGAAGAATAGAGAAGGTAAAGTGGACGGAGAGGAGGAGAAACAAAAAAGTTCTGGATATGGTGGGTGAGGAGAGGCAGCTTCTAGATGAGATACGGAGGACACAGAAGGTATGGATGAAGCGAGTACTGAGCGGGAAGGAGATGATGAAAACAGCGTTAGAGGGTAGAATGTTGGGTAAAGGAGGGATAGGAAGGAAAAGAATCGGAATTTTAGATAGAATGAAAGGGAGTAGGCCTTATCGTGAAATGAAGAAGCAAGTTCAAGTAGGGAGGGGAAATAGGCAATTGTTTATGTATAAAACACTCCATTTCAACCTACTTTGACGGGTAGAATGATTTGATAATAATTATTAAGATCCGAAACTGGATGCTTGAGTCAAGGAGGAATCTACGATTATAAATACTGCATTCATAGATATTGCGCGATCAGTTTACAATTAGCAATTGCTGTTTTAGTTGAAGAGTCATGTTTAAGTGTTTTGTTACCTGAAATATTGCATTAAAAAAGAAAATAGAATATATCTACTTAAAGGCCTTATGGATTGTATTGTCTAAGGCTTATATGTGGAAAAGGTATAATTATATTTATTATTTCTAAAGCACATAGTATGCATTAGCTATTGTAGCAATTATGCACGGAAATGATTTAAGTACACAATTTCTATCCAGTATTTTGTGAAAAATGGAGTTTTTCTTTGGTTAAAGAGAGATAGGCCATTCTCAGTATAGCTTCCAACCTATTGCCCAGTCTTATGCCGATGGAAGTCCCACATGATTATGTGATTTCAAGAGGAAACTTTTACTGCTGAATGGAACCACTGAACACCATTTTTCATTTATATCAAACGCACTAAATTGGCTCCTAGCAAGACGGATTCGAAAATAAGTACTAAATAATGCAAGCGATGCGAAAAATACCAGCCAAGAACTTTTTTATCTTAACTTGAAATCTATGAATGCTAGATGTGTAGTATGTATACTCTCCCCATTATTAACACTTCGTAGGTTATGCCTAGATTCGTCTATGATATGATAGTTTCCAAAATCATATATTTAGCGAAAGGGGAAATCACAAATTGCCTAAAAGTAAAGGACAATGAGGTAATCTACTCGTTAGATTTATCTTCATATTATTTTAATTTGAAAATTCTCGTTAAACTTATAGAAATTTAGACAGTATACTAAATATTTTGAAATTTCAATGCACTGATTGCTTTCTGTTTTCCATCGTAGTCTCGGCAATCTATTCACGGTATGTTTTTTTCTCATTTCAGATTGTAAGTGCCTATGAAGTCATCGGCTATGTTTATCATGGTTCCACTGTATCGTCGTTCCTCACTGGAACTAAGTGTCCTGTGTTGCAATCTGCTCTGCTATTTATACCGATGTTCTGATTAACAGCCCAGGTAAATATTTCCTCAAGGCTACTTATTTATATGTATGAGTAAAAGAAATGATCCGCCGAAGCATCAGAGTCAAATCATACAATTGTAACATTCTTCACAAACTCTTTATGACAACTTGCCAGCCGAACAGGGTTACAATGCCAATCATATTTATATTGGAAAAGATGTATTTTGATTTCATGTTATAATGAATTTCCATGTTACCGCGTGGCCACTTGAAACATTTTCAAATAATATTAGTAAAAAATGTACATCCTAATAAGAAATCATTGACTGCATAACTGGAGGATTTTCATCACTGGCATGAAAAGATTACTCCGAACGCCAGAATGACGCAGCTAAAAACAATACACCAAGCAGAATCCAAAAAGTACTAAATAGTAGGGATGGACGGACCCAGGATTTTTTTCGGATCTGGATTCGGATCGGATCCTTGATTTTAGGAGCCGGATTTCGGATAGGATATTTTCGGATCCAAATGCATTTTCAAATTCCTGACGCTTAGATTCCCCCGATGGTTGTTCAATCTCTTGGGAAGAGTCACACTATGTGCCAGTCGTATTTGGCTATTTTTATTTTCCACGGCTGAAATTCTCCTACGTAACATCTGCGAGAGCTTTCAAACAAAGCGGTTCATGAGTAGGACAAGAATCGCATGCGACGGCGCATTCGAAGATAGAATCGGAAATCTTTCCACCCTTATGGGGCGTTGCATTCACTGAAGCTATTATTCAAAATTTCGAATCCAGATCCGATGTCTTCCGCGACTTTGGATCCGATGTATCCGATGAAGGGCAATATCCGCGGATATTTGGATCCGAGGTATCCGATCCGACCATCCCTACTAAATAGCAAACCACCCTGCGAGTATACCTCGCAGGATGCATTAGATCACAAAGAATATAAATCATATTGGGACTGGTTCCCTGATGGGTAGATTTCCGGGTTCCGTCCGCGTTGTCATTTTGATGGCGACTTTTTGTCTGTTGTGTTGTTGGCGTCCTCAGGTCAGGCTGAAGTGACTTAAATATAAAATGTCATTCAGTGATCCCAAAACAAATTTTAGCAAAGACTTTCTGTGCAAGATAATTCCTCAGACCACCGCAGTGACTGGATTTCATTCTGGGTTGTGCTGAAATACTTTTATTCTAAGTTTCTTTCGTAAGTTTCTGATGCAAGTGACTTCAGCCTGGCCTGTGGACGCCTATAGCTCAGTAGGTGAAAGTTCGCAAACAAAATGACGACGTGGAATGAACACGGAAATCTACCCTACTGCGAACCTTTATTCTAAGATGCGCCTAAAATAATAATAATAACAACTACGATATAATGCTGTCGCTCTGAGACAAGCGGTATTATTCGAGCAATAAAAACCGTGGATATGATAGTCGCCTCCGTCTGACCAATTAATGGTCTTGTGGCCTGCTTCCGTTTCCAGAAATCCCCGGCCCAAAACTACCCACCCACATCGCCGCTGCAAGGAGGAGCCGATTAATTTAATTTCCCCTTCCGCCGCAAGAGGCACTCGTGTTTCGCTAAATGCGGCCGCAAATTTCGCTTCCCACCCGGCAAGTTATCTGCGATCGCTCGGGATGATGCATGACGGGAGATCTCGGAAAAAGGGTGCTGGACTGCTACCCCCCACTCCAGCGACAACCACGCCTCCCGCGGCGGGAACTAAAAGCAACAAAAAAATAAAATGTTTCTTTTTTTTCGCATCGTATAAACTCACAACTTCCAACTCCACGGAGGAGTTACGACACGCCATGACTGCCAATATTTCTCTTTGTTTTTTTATGCGGTACTCTTCCACTAACGAATTAAGATTCAAGTCAGCCTCAGGGGGAATTATTTAAAAATGCCGTTTAATTAATATTCTAAACGACTCCTGGGAGAACGTAGTGTATCCTCTGATGTGATTGACTAAATCTTTCCTCACCTGCTGACCTTTTAAAAATTACTCGGCGTGAAATATGGAGGAGGGTGGATGTTGGAGAAATTATATTTTTTCTTATACCACGTATTTTCCTATATTCCTAGTAGATCCTTTAAAATGCAGTCTTTGAAAAAAAATTGTGCATATTCTTTTAGAGTATAGAATGCGATAACGATAAGGACTGCTGTAGTTTGTGAAAATTTTTGAGCTTTGCGTTTATTATTGAAATTTAAGAGAACAGATTTCGTACAATTACTTATCCACTTTCTCAATAGTTGGTGGGATGCCGCTGTAATACCTTTAAGTAGTTTTGAAAATTAGCGCTCGTCCGCGGCTGAAATCTTAAAGCAGTATTTTCGAAATAATTGCTCGTCATCCATCTGATGCAAGTGAACTGTTTTTGGTCACTTTATATTGGTTATTGTTCTGCATTTTCTAGGTTTCTTTATATAAAAACTAAGGATTGCCGTTATCCATGTATTTCATCAGCAGTATATCAATAAACTCTTTATGTATAAAATTCACCTTTTGCAATGTATTTATCTCAAAAAAATCGAAGTAACATATATTGGTACATATTTGTAATTATTCAAATGTAACTAAATTTGTTCCTAGGTCTCCATGGTGGATCTTCTATCCCAGCGTTGCCATGTTAGCTAAGGTCTTGATCGTCTTGATGTACAATCGTTCTTCCACAGTCTGCCTTCATAGAGAGGTGGCAACATTGAGGCTTTACTTCTGATTCACGAATCCGGGCTCGTCATGGCTAAGTCCTACAATGTGTCCCGAGATCTCACGACATCTTGGATGTGAATATACTTTTTAAGGATAGCAATTTCCACTCAAATTTCCCGATGGTAGCTGTTAGGGCTCAGTTGTATAAGGGAATGAACGAATTCAACTTAGGGCAGAGTTTTTTTTCGGGTTTCCCACCGAGTCACATGATTGTTTTCAGTTTGAAGAGAGGTTTATATGTACGGATGGTTTTTTATATTCTTTCTTCGATGTTTCAAACAATCGACACTCGTGTAGCCTGAGGACCAAAAGAAACCATCCTTTGGAACATGGGCGTGTGCGCGCCTATCGGTTTTTTCCAGATTTTTTTGCCTCCGCTGTTCAGGATGACGCAACGACAGGCGCTCGTAACGAAGAACTGATTTCGGCCGAGGTCTCTTCATGCTCGAGAAGCTGGACCAGTCTCTGGTTTATATTAAAAAAATTACTTCCACATGTTTCTTCCATAAATTGCCCTGTACGAGGCAAGTGGCTGGAAAAAAAATATACCCGAGTTGTGGATCATATACGACCTAGTGGGGGCTAGACAAAATAAACGTTTACAAAGCCAGCTGTCATCGCCGAAATATCGGGAATCTTGGAAAATATATAAAACTCTCAGCCGCTGTGGCACAGATTAAGATAGAACTATCCTCCCATATCTTCTCTGGAAAACATGTTGTACGCAAGGGCAGAAAGGATTGGGGGCAGTTATCAACTAAAGTATATTTATTCATTTACTTTATTTATGCATATAATGAGTACAATAAAAAAACGCTAAATTATTATGTATATAAGTCAAAACTGTTTCCTGGCGCAGGAGTTGGCGTATGGACTTTGAATACACGGTTTTGGCCTCTCATTTCAATATGAACTCCTGATGATCAGATTTTTTTTTCCTGGGGATTAAGTTGCAATACAAATAAAAGTTTACTTCTCGGATGCTCGTTGTTGACTCATTAATACGTTGGTGTATTCGTTGTTAGCTACGTCAGCTTGTAGTTTAGTAGTACAGTAGATTCCGGTTAATTGGGACATATCGGGACTTGTGCACTTTGCCCCAATTAAGCGGCTGCCCCGAATTTGGCGAACTATCCTGTATATGGGCATAAACAAACGTTGAAGTGATAGGAAGAAGATTAAAGAATGTTTATAATGCAACATAAGTTTATTTAACTATTAATTTGATTAATAAATCAGCGAGTTTAGTTAATTTATTGTCATTTTTAAGAATAATAACGATTTAGTTTAAAATATTTTTCACAGCCTCGGGCCACGCTAAATGACTGTCTTTTATTAAGTCCAATCAAAGAAAAGTTCTATCCTATTACGGATAGTATAACAACAAGAGCTTTCAAAATAGGGAAAGAATAAGAAAATTTGTGAAAAATAAGAGTAAAACAAAGGAGGAAAATAAAAAAATAGTATTCTGAAAAAAAAATTTAATTTCGTCGCGAGTATAGAGTCTATGTCGCTGACTTATGGCCCAATAAAGCGGCATGCTGTCCCAATTAAGCGGAAAATACTCTGGGGTACTCCTCTATTGAGTTCTGTTCTTCTAGATCTGCCCCAATTAAGCGGCTGCCCCAAGTAACCGGTGGACCCATTAAAACGGAATCTACTTTATATGTCTCTTATCGAAGAATAAATTACAGTCTTTGAGATTTATTGTTATTTTCTTGCGACCTTGCGAACATTAACCTATCAAAACATCGTTAATTTTTATCTATTCAGGCAGTGGGGAGGCTGACCTCAGATTTCGCTCACTGCGAAGCCAGGTTGAAGGTTCATCTCTATATTTAGCAACAGTCAGAGTCGCGGGTATGAGAAAAATCATTTGCCTTAATCTCCCGAATGGGAACTAGGTGTTTAACCTTATACCAAGGCTAGAGTAGGTACCTGGCGTGTATTCGGAAGATTTGGTTTCGCATCCTGGTCAGGGCAAATGATTTTTCTAAGGTCTGCAGAGTTGTCTAACCTGAAGCTCTATTGCGGGTGAATCAGTAAAGATACGTTGCTGGCCAGTCTGCGGTATTTCCTTGAATAATCGTTAGTACCACCCTTGCATGTAAATATCTGGTGGGGGGTGATTGGTCATCCGCTGCTAAAATAAAATAAAAAAACAAGAATTAAAAAAGCAAATGGGCGTTTTGAGTCCCTTCTACCATTTGTCAGAGTCCTTTACTGTTCGGGGGAAAAGCGAATTTTTATACCTGTCCTTTGGGCAAAATTTCTCTCACACTGCGTCGTTTTTTAACACTCTTATGTCTGAATTAGATCAAGGCTTTCGTATTTCTCTCTTAAAGGCATCGAATTATCCTCAGATCCTGAAATTCCCCTAAAGCACGCGACCACGCTTAATTTGTTGTCGTTGAGAAGCATACATTAGGTTCCCCTACGAGGAGGAGGAAGAATTGCTTTTCCTCAATTAAGCCGGGAATCCAAATGAACTTCTTCGGTGCAAATTTCCGAGGGAAATTGATCATCAAGTTGTTCTTTTTTTGCTGGACGTTAAAAGAGAGAGTGTGTGATTGAGGAAATTGCTCAACGCGGAAAAACCGGCTGGAGTGAAGGTCCCCCTCCAGCGATCATCACAAATTAACGTTTAACTCGGCAAAGAATGTTAGCGAGTGTATCGCATAGCCGCTTGAGACTAGTTTTCCACGAACCTCCGGGGCATTCTTACAACATTAAAGAGCCCTGAAGACAAGAAGGAAAGTTTTATTCGGGTGAAGTCCTTCCATCGTGAATTTTCACTTAGCGACGTGTTCGATATCTCCTGTTAGACTTTACGAGCATTTTTCAGCCAACATTATCCGCTACGTGGCTTTATCTGTGTGTGTTACATATAAGACATTAAATCAAATGTGATGGACCATTGGGAAAACTGGTCAGAAAAGAGAGGTCTTCGAGACCTGGTGCTGGAGGAGGAAGGCGAAGATAAAATGGATGGATACATCTACTTGATACCCCGCAAGCCGCCTAAAAGGCGTGTGGCAGGGGGTGTTAGGACACCAGCCGTTTACGCATAAAAATGAAGTGCTCTAACGAAGTTGGGACTAGCATATTTATTAAAGTCCTTTATGGTTCGGGGGAGAAACGAATTCCCATATCTAGCCGTTCGGCAAAACATCTCTCCTAATTTATCGCTTCTGTCGGACCTGTAAATATAGTGCGGCTCTAATATTATGTTTTCCGTGTCGCTCTTAAAGATATCCATTCTTAATTGTTCTAACAATCAAAGCGTAGCACGCAGCCTCCGAGTCTCCAGCGGCTCCTAGCCTAATTCGCTTAATATCTGGGTAACGCTGTTGGGTCCTAGATAATAGGGCCCAAACTCGAGATGTCTGAAAGGTTATTAATATCAGAGGTAGGCATGCACATTGGTTTAATTTATATTTTTCTTGTGATCTTTACTTGGTATGGAAATAATCTTGAAGTCTGTCAGTGGACATAAAACCGTTCTTATATTTTTCTGTTACGTAATGAAGTACTTACTCGTATCATTCGAAGCATGAGAATATCTTGCTTTACGCTAATTCTCTCTGTTCTTTCTATATTGGTTGATTGTTAAGGTAGTCCCGATGACGCAGTCGCAGAGAAGTAAAAAATGTTGACGAAGTGAAAATTTAATACTTTAAAAAAAATTATTTTATACTTAATGTAAGACATTTGAGCGACGTATTATTATCGCAATAATAAAATAGTAAACTGAGAGTATGGAGGTGTTCCCTATCGGGAAAAATAGCCGCATGTTCGAAGACGCCCTATGTCATCCTATTGGTGAAGTAATCTTTCATTAATTTGGTGGTGCAGTTTTCTTGTTGCTTTGATGATTTGAAGCAACGACAGTTGGATTGTACACTGTACACTTCTTTCTAAATATTTGCGGAGTCAAAATTCATCAACTCGGGAAGATGATTAATTTTATCATCCTTGTTAGTGTCCCTCTTTATGCGTTGGGATAAATAACCTATTTTGGATCTCATATTTCGGTATATCGTGGCTGAGACTGATGACGACACATTTGCCCCCGTTTAAACGAAGATGATGTTGTTTTATGCGGTAATTAGTCTCGCAGGACGTAGAATATCGCATGAATTGTTCAGGGGAGACATTTATTAGTTTTTTTTTAATTCTTAGTGTGGGAGAATGTGGGTTATTTCTTTATTTTGGTTCCGTTACAGTTCTTGATTCTCGCAAAGGGCCGTTATTTATTTATGCGTGGATGCAATCTATTCGACCCCTCATTAAGGTCACTAGTTGGCTGATAAATTCGGGTTGATTCAAATCTCTGGTCGATGACGTGTCAAAGAAATCAATTAGCCTTCTCCATTCGCTAATCATCCCGTCATGATAAACGTAATAAATAATCCTGATTCAGAACCTGTCGGGTGTAATTAACGATCCGCCGACTATGTACGAATGGGGAAATTACGCCCATTTTTGGGGTCTCTGGACCTCTGTGATATGCGTTCGGACGAGGAAGTTATACCTACCCCCTTCAGAATTTCAACGATGAATCAATTTCGATCACAAGTGTTGATGTGAGAATTCGGAACAGTTTTCTTCCAATTTCTTATTAATGTGACCTTGATATTCTTTCAGCCTTGAAGAGTCAGGAAATGTGGGCGATTTTCGTAATCATTTTTTATTCGGGGTTGTTTTCTATCGGACCGCGTGTTCAAGGATACCTCATGTCAACCGATTGGTGCATTAATCTTCAATGAATTTGGTGGTTCGGTTCTTGTGTTACTTTCATGATGTGAAGCAATGAAATAGTCCAAAAGCCAGAATTTATTAAATGGAGACTCACATTTTGTCATTTCTTCAGGAGTTTGGGGTGGTGTGTCATATGGTATTTTATCGCGATTTATTTACTGACAGTGCCCGTCGGTTTTCGATGGCGGCGCTGTCGTGTTTGGGCGTAGACGGTTGAAAAAGCGGAAGTAATTCGTCTTCAGTTTCAACTGGCCCCGGAAGCCTTCAATAGGATTGCTGATGTTGTGCTGTCCCGGGGGAACGATTATAGGGACTTTTTCCGTGTCTGCCGCCACGTCAGGATTTCAATGATACATTGATTGTAATTTCCGGACGACCGCAGTGTTTTTCCGGATCTTTTCGTCCCCTTTTCTGTAGGGATCGATATCCAATACACTGCAGTAACAATTGACTTAGTAAACAGCTTTTTCGGTGAAACGTAGTAAGAGAATCGCACTGGGCAAACATGGCTCAACAATGCAATTGGTAGGTTATCAGACTATCAATGGGGGGATCCGGTTTCTGGTCCCGGTTAAGCGGTATGATTATTTTATGGACAAATGTTATCCTTGGTGTATGGACAGTTATTTTGCAGCTTGTGAAATAGTTCTATTTTAAAAAATATCTAATGTATTCTTGCGTGACAGTATTTATGAATGAATCATAAACGCGAATTATGGAAGAAATCTCATCTGAAAATAACGCGAATGTAATTGGGAATGAAGAAGTAAATTCCGGAAAAGATATAGATGCGGCTCTATGCTTGCATAATTAGTTGTCTCTGGCGTAACTTCATGGATTCCACGTTACATTATAAAATTTAAAAATCCTTGTAATTTTGAATTTATTTGTAATAAAATATTTTTTACACTTCATTATATTTAGTAATACTTGACTTTGTGCCGCAGTTTGCTTTTTTTAATTCTGCAGAAGATGGCTTCCAGTGCTAATAATATTTTTATAAGATGTGAATCTAATATTTTTCATTAATCCTAATTTTTACATATTGGTATTTTTTCTGTAAATAGATCATAAGATAAGTAAGCTGGTGGATTGGAACTGCTTCGAGGTAACCCTCGTTACTTGTAGGTTTTACGCAATCCCCACTCTCATTAAGTTTATGCTCGGCTCCCTAGTGTTGCGTAAGCAAGAAATATGTCTCCGTTTGATAATGGAACTGTTAAATGGTCTCAAGGCGAATAGAATATGTATCTTCTCTGGGTATTTTTCGTAAAGCATTACTCTAATACGAAGAGGCAAGCTTATGCATATGTCCGATGAATTAACGGATAATGCGAATGAATTGTTACTTCCGCAGCCATCGCTGAAGCTAATGGCCCCCCTTGCTTTCCAAATTGGAGCCCTAGACTAATGAGCCTTAAAGCCCTGCCTTTGCGATTGGGTTTAAAGGCGGAATTATTCCTATTCCGAATTCCGTTACGCCCTGTTAATTGCAGCGGCAATGAGCCTTGAAAAAACCCTTTCCGACTTCAAATGCATGCGACAGTGTTTCTCGAGTTTCGTAGGGATCGTTTTGTCCTTACATGTGCTTACGAAGAACAATAATTAGTCCTGTTCTGCGTATTCTTGACCCGTGTTACGTCCTGAAGTCCTAGTAAATGCAACTTGGAAATTTTGCGGACTTAGGCTGCCACCATGGGTGGAAAGGAAAAAAACAGAATCATACATTTAATTGTATCTTTACTTAAAAGTGTTAATGAGTGCGAATTTAAACGCCCCTTCTGGTCAGTATAGTAACCTAATGGGTATCGTGATTGGTTATTGATCGAGGGGCCCGGATTTGAATCCCTTGGGACACCCCCAACAAAATCCTCGAACTGTGAGGAACTGACCCCTCTAACCTGAATGTATAAATTTCACACACCTTTGGGTTATTTTGGGATGAGCTGTACCCTCATATACAAAACAACTTTCGGGTTGAATTCTTATTGAGGCGAACTTTTTCTTTGACTTTAATTACGAGATTTTATTGTTTGGAATCCCTTAATTTACGATAGCTTTGGAGACCTTTATTTCACTCCAAGTTTGTTTGCTTTATTGCATGGCGTGGTTTTTGGAGGTGGCAACCGACAGCTTAGGTCATTGGCGCCATAGGGGAATGGAAGTGTGGAGGGAAACCCGGTGTCGAAATTAGCTTGATCTTAACAAAAGACGTCAAAGGGACCACCGCTTAACGTCCCTTGCGACGGACGGAATGCTATACTTGAATTTCCCTCCTCAAAGCACTCAAGCAGGTGTTCGAATAATCTCTGCCACCGCCGGGAAGTGAACCTAGTCCCACTGGGTGGGAAGCCAACACTGCACCCACCACACCAACCAGATCTTCCTTTATTGCACTCGTTAATATACCATATCCTGGTGTTTAATGTCGGGAAGCCAGAAAAGCTTGGGCAAGGAAAGATGAAACACGTGGAGTGGGAGGGATATATATATGTATTTGGTAGTCCGGATGGGCGATGAGAGAACAGGGTACATGGACGGAATTTAAAGTGACAATGGTGAGTGACAGTCGGATCGTTCAGTGAGAGGCAGCGTTTGTGGAGTGATATCGGTGTGTAGCATATTGTGATCTTATGAATTCATTTGTTATTCTTCATCTAAAAGTCTTTATCTGCCGCAGAAGTAACGTTGAATATACTTAAATTAGTGCCCCTTTTCGTTTTTATCTAAGAAAAGTGATGCTAAATTAATTAATTAAAGTTGTTGTTTCATTTGTAGTTTCTGTTTCAATTGAATATTTGGTATCTCACTTCAATTTTCATTATATTCAAAAGATTGGTCATAGGGTATGCCATTACAAAATTATAATTCCATTGGGGAAAAATAGTTTTATGTTGTCAAAACCCTGCCTCTGGTTTCTTCCTCATAAAATAAAATTGGGTATTGAAGAAAATAATATTTAGGTAAAATAAAATTGCCCTAATCTTTCAAGCGCCTCCTTCCAATACATCACCGAGCAATACAGTATAAGAACCTGGAATGAAATAAATGTTTAGCTAGGTGATACCTACTCAGCTGCTTTTTGGATGACACGTTAATTAATACACTCCGTCCGTCGGATGAGATGTTAATTCGTGGTCCCCTTGGCACCTTTCGTTAAGAGCATGGTAATGCCGACGCCGGGTTTCTCTCCATCCTTCCCTCACGGCGCAATAGGGTGGTTTCATATTATTTTTTATTTGCCTAAATCGAAAGATTATTACTCCTGGAGTACTTATTTCACGCTTTTACATTTTTAAATGAAGATATCTGTTTTTCTCGATTAAATGAAAAGTAAACATTTTCAAGCGCGCGAAAATGTGACGGCTAAGTATGAATGCTGGGAGAATATCCGTGTGACGTCGTTCTGGTTCCCGCTGCCGCAAGTGAGGTGAACTTGGGGCGAGGCTTTGAGCGCTGATACGACGCAGGATGCTTGCAGGTAGTAGAGTACCATGCTAGCTGGTAGCGCTTGGCTTAAATAAGGATTATTAATACCTTATCAAAAGAAGAAAACTCTCCGACTTTAGGCAATTTTAATAGGTGATTATTAAGACATGTTTCCCTGAGCTCTGTGCCTCATGCATACATTAGTAATCTCAGACGATGTAAAACTCCTATCTACTTGTATAGAAACTAGGTCCCTGTACGTCACGTGGAGTGGCATCGCATGGGCGCCAATCTGGCCTTTTTAAAAGGCGGTTAAACTTGACCAATACCATTCGTCTTAACTGGGATTTCTAGAACCCAATAATTTTTATATCATGAATACACTAATGGTGGGTAACGAATCGCAATCAATGCCTTTCGTTTTCTTTGATGAAGGAAACTACCATATTGGCTTCAGCTGTGTGTCGCCTCCGGCCAAGGAGGTTGTAAATATCTGGAGGGGGCACCACTGGTTTCGAGCGTGGAGCGAAGTGTGGCCGGAATGGGAGTGCTTGGGTAGGACAATCCACGCCCACTTTGACCAAAACATTGACAATCCCATAAGGGCCAATGCTTACAATTTGCTTAAATTTTTGGTCATAACTCTTTAATACATTAAAATAACTTGTGGAACGCACAATGTTAATTTTTTTTCTTACTTCATTTGTAGGCATAGCGAAGTTATGACTCAAACATCTTTTCCCGGGGAAAATTTTCTATCAATCACCACTGTTACGTTCTACAACCAGCTCAGCTGAAAATAAAATTTTACGAGAGTAAACTAGTCATTTACTTGCGCTTATACTGGTATAGAATTTTATTATAGCCTGCGGAAATTTAACGGTGACTGTAATTAAGTATATTTTTAAGGATATCCCCGCCAGTAAAGTAGTTAACAGACACAGTTTATTTATAATATATTAATAGAAGTATCGCGAATGATGGGAAGAATCCGATGACAATCACAGGCGAAATAATAATGATTATGGTAGCAGGAAACATAATGAAGACACTTTTGTATGTTCCACAGGAGTTTCAATTACCGACCCAGGTTTCGACAGTACACTATGTCATTATCAAGGTGAATATACGCAAATTTGCGAGCTTATACATACCTTAGGGATTGGGGGGGGGGGGGGGTTAAGACAGGGAGGAGGTGGTGATGGTGGGAGGGGGAAGAGCTAACGAGGAAATGGGTTCCTGTACTGTCGAAACCTGGGTCGGTAATTAAAAATCCTGTGGAACATACAAAAGTGTATCTTCATTATGTTTCCTGTCACCAAGTTCCACCTAGTATCGCCTTCCAGCCTTAGGTTTATTATGGTAGCATTTTCACTTAATATAGTTCATTTTTCAGAACAAAACTTAGCCACCTCAAAATATCAGCAGGAGACTT
This sequence comes from Ischnura elegans, assembly GCF_921293095.1. Taxonomy (NCBI): domain Eukaryota; kingdom Metazoa; phylum Arthropoda; class Insecta; order Odonata; family Coenagrionidae; genus Ischnura; species Ischnura elegans. Next base: position 21,410,729 of record NC_060256.1, read on the forward strand.
AAGTCCAAAAATTGTCAAACCAAGATGGCGGAACTGTGACCACGCTAAAAACTCGGAAACAGCGCCTCCAGATATGTATTTGCAACCTCCTTGCCTCCTGCACATACCACACTTCTTCATAGTCTCTCAAGTTGGTAGCGCTGATTCACTCCGCTGAATTCCCGGGAGAATAAATTTGCCGGTTCGCTGCGTTCGGATGGATGGATGGATGAGGAGAGCGCTACGCAATGCATCGACGCGACGCGACCGTCTTGGCCCGTTGAAAAGGAGTCCTCGCACAGATCATCCCATCATCATTGTTAGCCCACTCGTCGGTCGCGAGACGAAGGAGAAGGCCTTAGCCATTGATGGCCGCGTCTTCTCGTTGCCTCCTCCACTCATTATCCACTCGGATCTGGTTGAAACCGTCGCGTCGGTCATATCGAGTCGTCTGATGGGAAAATTGTCGACTCCAGCCCTTATTCAACCCAGTGAGCTGAGGGTCCTTCCGCTGACGGAATGGGTGGCCCCTTGCAGTATGTAGTTCAGCGGAGATGGCGTGACGTATTCAGTGGCGTAGCCAGGAATTTCGTTCGGGGAGGGTCCAAAACTGGGGGGGGGGGGGTAAATAAAAAAAACAGCGTACTAAGTAGAGGGTTTTAAACTAATTTTAACACTTCAAAATCGAAAAAACTTCATTTGTAAAAGAAATATTTTGTTATTTCATGATTTTTCTATATTTTGTTTTCTTTTATGAAGGAAAATGATTTTGTTCTTATATTTCGGGGGGGGGGGGGTCTGGACCTCCCGGACCCTCCCCCCCCCCCTCTGGCTACGCCCCTGGACGTATTCTGGGTGAAGCTAGGGCCGCCATATTGAATGTCCCTGGAATCCGTTTAGAACTGGCAGTCATCTGAGTAGTTCACTATTGGCAGTAGTTGAATAGTGTAAAACTCCAGCATTATAACAAAAATGATGTATGAAGAGATAGCAAATGAAAATAGGATTTAGCGCGCGAAATTATCCGTAATTGTCCGATCCGTGGCGTCACTATGGGGAGAAGAGGGGGATAGATCCTCCCCACCAAAGCCTCAGAGGAATTAAAAAAATTATTTTAAAGTATCGTCTAGTTTTGACGTATAATTACTGAATTGACTCAAAGTGAAATTTTAAGTGCCAAAGATGATGTAAAATGTATTTCCAGGTATGTAATTGTTCAAAAATTTTCCCGGACCCCCTGTTGATCGGAGGAGGGCCTCACCCCCAGACCCTACCATCCACCCCCCCCCCCAAAGCATATTCCTAGTTACGCCACTGTGTCTGATTAGACCTAAATTATCACTCTTAATAATACTGATCTATAATACTAGTCTTATAATACTAAAATCCGCCCAAAATACATTTTACCGACAATAATCACATCTTATATATTCGATATTTTATAAGCAGAAAATTTTTGAATAGACAGCGTATGAAGTTTTACGCCAAAGGAAAACCACGGTCACTCAATGTGGTGGAATATTAAGACCATTCGACTTCACCATCCCTGATAGCTGAGCATAGCCACCGCCATCTCTAGTGCCTCAAAGACTATGACTTAATGGGTGGCCCTGCCCATAACTTCGTAGATGTACGGAGGCGGAAAAAATAAGTGCAAAGCTCATTGACGTCTGAAAGCGGCCAACTCACTCTACAGCGTTGTATAATACTTCACCCAGTACACCACCGGAACGATTGTGCCCTTAGGCCGTTTTACACGGGGCACGTACTTGCACAATCTGACGTGTGTACGAAGGTGCAGTCAAAATTGCGTCGTGTAAAGCCGTGAATTGCTAGAACACATTCGAGAATGCGTGGACGTGAGATGGCAAAATAGCCTTTTCCAATTTCGTTCATGTATTCGCGCTATTCCACGCCATTTTAGAAATTAATGCAGTTCTGACCTACGCAATTCCGTGCCCAGTGTAAAACGTCCTTTATCAGTTTCAATTCCAAGTGCGTCAGATGTGTTCACAGATGTCTGAACATAATATTAGAGCCCCACTATATTTCCAGGTCCAATAGAAGCGATAAATTAAGAGAGGTGTTTTGCCGAACGGATAGATATGGGAATTCGTTTTTCCCCCGAACCATAAAGGACTTTAATATTCGCTAGTCCTAACTTCGTTCGAGGACTTCATTTTTAAGTGTAAACGGCTAGTGTCATATCACCTCCTGCCACACGTCTTTTTAGGCGGCTTGCGGGGTATTATGTAGATGTAGATGTCCCAACGGTTGTAAACTCTATTCTAGATGAGACGCGGAGCATACCTCGGAGAATATTGGGAAGAATTCTTAGTCCGTAGTCTTTTACGCGTTGTCATAATGCGAAGGATATTTGATTTTTCTGCGTGTATGGGGAACATAGTTTTTTTTTAAATTCCCGGTTGTATGAGAGCATTACGAGGACAAAATTTTGGAAGACGGACGTCTTCAATTAGTTCCTGAGCTGGCCGCTTTCAGTCACCAATAGGCTTGGCGTTAATTTTTTCCGCCGCCGTACACTGTACATCATTGCCATTAACAAAATCCACTCAAGCAAGGGGCTCCACTATCATCAAAAGTTATGGCTGTATGAGATGATCGAGCGAAAACTTCAGTGTTGCAAACTGTGATTAAATCTTCATTACTCTGATGAGCTCGCGGTACCAATTATCGGAAATTCGAGCTGAGTAAATATTTTACACCATATGCTTTGTGAATTACGGCTTGAAATGATACAAGGCCAAATTAAACTTGATGCAGACTGATTAGGCAACTTGAGTATGGTAAGGTGGATATGACTGTTGGAAACCAAAGGAAAGGAAAACGGATAATAGTTATAATAGAACTTTAGAATAGAAACATTTGCCGGAGTCGTTCGAAGGATTACCAAACGATGACCAAACAATGATTACCAGATGCCCATAGTAGAATACCGAACATACTAAACTAAGCTGTAGAGTATTAGACGAAAATCCGAATTCTTATCGTCAGCTGTTTGAAGTAAGTCTGTTTGTTTTTGTGTGCGTCCTTTTGTGAATAGTATGACATTTTTTTGCAGCGTTATTTGGCCTGATCATATTTGGTTAGTATCTTAAGTTTCGGTATAATAGATATCATAGTTAGATTGTTAATATAATATCATAGCATATATAATATCATAGCTATCACGTGATCGTTATTGATGGCTAATGAAACGGTTTACGTTATTTTATCCAATATATTAGCTAGTCGTTCAAAGTATCTCGTCTTTCGGAATGATTTTGTATACCAGAGGTGTGGATATATTTTATCCATGGATAACAATGCGTTGAAGTTTTTAAAAAATCAAGGGTTTATTTAAACTTAAAATGATTTGATTTTTTATTTTAAAATTGATATGAGCGAATGATTTTCACGATATTTTATTCGAACATGTAGCCTTTTATCTGTAAAATTTTAACGCTACACCTTTGGCCAAGGCTAGGTGGTTTATTTTTATTAATCGAATAAAAACGTGGGTTTTTAAGGTATTTTTTATCACGTCAACGTTTTTATTTTTATATCTCTCTTTTCATGGGCACTATGAGGTCAGATATAGTGTTTCATTTTTTTGCGAATGGTGATTTCTGGACCGAGATCTTCCGTTGAAACTTGTGTGACTTGTCTTCGTTGACCTTGATGCTGTCAGTGAAAGTCGGAGACATTAGCCAAAGTGGAAAAGAGGATCGCCGGGAATCCATTTTGTGGAGGGAGTGGTGGTGTTGTGAACTCCAAGAGTACTTTCTGGACCAATCCATTAATTCACTCAAGCGGGAAAATTTTGAGGGTGGAATGTGGCGTTGATATTCCCCTGAACCTAATCAGCGAAGTCAACCTGGTATTTCACGATGGGAATGTTACGCTGGTAATGCGGTAGGTATGCCTCGTTCAGATTACGATTGTTCCAGCAATCGTTGGAACTATCGTGCATTCACACAACGATAGTTAAAACCTGTGCTGTCCTCTAGTGCTGACATCTGAAGTGAACGAGAATTTGACGGTTAGCAGAGCTGTTGAGGCATGCAGGGTCAAGATATTACTGTGTTCAACGTGCATCGCATCCTAAGTACTGGAAGTGCGACACTTGCTCCAAGACTTGATTCTCAATAACTATTTTTGTTCGTATCGGGCTGCTTCCTAAATATCTTCATATATTATTATCTTTAAAAGAGGATGTCTGTTTGTCCGTCCACTATGCATTTCCATAAGGCTGCACGGATTGCCACCCGAGTTAGTACATAGGTCCATCTCCTGCTATCAAACCCCGTAGTGCTACTTGCAATTGCGTCCGATGCGTCCTTTGCGTCGATTTCTCATTACTGTTCGTTACGTCACGTCATACAACTTCTGCGGTTGGACGTCATACGTATCCTTCATCCATCCTATGCGCCGTTTTCAGCCGCCTTTGCGCCGTTTTCCTGCAGTGGGTTTTTTCGCTGAAGGATATTACACCCTTATCCTCATGTTTTTTTCCCACAAACAGAAATCTTTCTCACACAAAAATTTCACATATAGTTGTTTATATTTTTGACATTTCACAAACAGTGTATATTGTATATTCTTTGTATTGTAAACGTTTGTCCACCATTTTTAATATGCTTGCATTGACGTTATCGAGGGGTTAGGTGGAAGAGGGGACTTTTTAGTCTCAACCTCGCCCGAATAAAGGCATTTTATTATTATTATCCTTCTGTGGTAGGCACACCTATCGACATGCTCATAAGGAAAACATAACTCAAAGGATTCTGCACTTGACTATTAATACCCTTTTTGCAAATTTTTTTGCTGGGGTGTGCGCTCACATAACGTTTTTGGTTTGCACACGTACGGACACACATAACGGTCAATGTTGCGGAGCGGGGCAAAAGCTGATCCCGTGCGCGGTATACGGAAATCTTTTTTTCTATTGATTGCTGTTACAATTGTTTACCAGAATTAAACCTGCTTTGTTCTTTTTCCTAAAAATCAAAGGCCCAAGTTTCCTACTTCTCTGGGTACTGTCCTTCCCGATCAACACCCTAGTGGCCTGCTAGTTTTTTTAATGAAGTCAGTTGGAATTGTAAATAAAATTTGGGATATGAAAACATTCAGAATGGAAATCAGGGGAAAATCCGTGAAAAAGAACATGGGAAGTTGCTATGGACCCTGTTATGATGAAGTTTTACTGCTTTAGAGTTTCTGTCGTGGAATGAATTCTTTACCTCGCACGGAGTTGGACGAGGCTTTCGTGAGTGTCCTCCAGCCTGTGTGAACGCGCGTGCCTCGGTCCAGATTGGTGCGCCCCCTTAGATCCCTCTCCCCACCCCCTCTTATCTCGATCGTTTGCCTTTCTCAGCGGAGCCGCGGGGCGTCTGCCCCTGTCGCGCCGCTGCACTAAGCAAACCCCGCCGAGCATCAAACGCGGGTCGTTGACTCTTCGGCGGGATCTCGCGCTGCTCCTCAAGACGGGTACAATACAATGAGGCGACAAGGGCCTAGCCCTTGTGGGGGCCACTATTTAGGGTGTGGCTAAATTAAAAAAAAATTCAGGTTCTTGATTTCAACATTTCAAATTTTGCCAATCAATGTACTAAAATTTTGAAAAAAGCATTTCAGAGAGTGAACTGGGTCAAGTTAATGGATATTCTCAAGAAAAAAGGTTTTTTTTTTGATTCATTTATTATTATTATTTTATGATTGCAAGTAGCAGTTTTCTTTATTTTAGATATTTTTTCTTTAAATCAAGCATTATTAATTTACTTGCTAATTCTGCAATAAGAAAAGGCATAGGAAAGAGTCATAGACGAGTAATTTACTGAGTCAATTTGTATGTAGTTGTAATTGCTGGGTTATAATTCCAGATGTTCGTGAGAGGCGTGTTCTGGGTTGCCCCAAGCCTGGACTAGAAGTTGGTGACAAACTTTGAGATGAACTCGTTTGCCTTGGGCAGCTTGTGAGCAGAAAGGATATCAGGCACTCGTAGAAGGCGGGGTAGGTTTAGGGCTGCAACGACTCTACTCATAGTTACGGTGAGATAACTCGTAGTTATGATAAGACAATTTAGAGGACTTCGCCTTCCCACAACCAAGCCAACCTTTGGATTGAATCACTGATTCAACGAAAGTGATGTGTGTAATCAATCATGTCTTTACTGAAAATATTTCATAGCGTTGTACAGATTGTACAAGGTTGGATTCGATAGAGAGGCTTGTTAGTGTTTTTGGCTACCTTAACGGTAATGGTCACGGTTCGTGGTAATTAGAAATTATTGTAGCTTAAACGTTTTCGGGTCTTACCGCGTGATTAGGTTGGCATGGCGTTTCGCGACCTCTGCCATTCGCTTCTCCATGGGCAATTGTTTATGAATGTCGGTTTGAGCTTGTATGCCTAATCTTCAGATCGTTGGGTTGGGTGCGGTTGGGGGAATCGGTTTCATTATAGCCGCGAATATTACAATATTGGATTATCAAGTCCGCTGCTAGCATTGTTATCGCTCCGCGCGCATGATAATCAGATTTCTAAATCGTCACTCGCGGCGCTACCGGTCATTTATATTCACTTTTCACGAAGAAATACACGGCAGTAATGTGTAACTGAGCCAATAAATCATACAGAACACTTATTTAATGCATTCGAGATGATCGTCAACTAAAAGAGACCACTTCCGCTACGGTTAATGGCGAACGTAACACTGAACGAGATACTCTTGCCTAGTGGTGCTGCCTATTACAATGCGCGCGAAACGGCAACGCTTAAACGCCATGTTCCTGGGCCTCCTATACATAGTGGAGTCCCCTTGATAATACTTGTGAACCGCGAAAATCTCAGCGAATGATTAAGGAATCGCTGATAGCGTCGTGTAGAGGAGTCTTGGCTGAGTGCGACTAGGGAGAATCGTCATCGCAGGAGCATGTGCTAATGTGAAATATCTTTGCTTCCGTTCCCCCTCGCCTCCCGGGCAGCTGACGTTTCTAAAAGTGGAATCTAACGCACCATGTGCTGTCACTTGTCTAGTTCCACGAGGAGATGGGGATTCCTAAATTAGACGCTGCCTTGTGAGTGTGCATCTAATTTTTAGTTTTAATGAAAAGAGAAGAAGCTTTTAATAAAACCTAATGATTAATGTGGTCAACTGGTTTCTTGTCTCTTTTCGTCACAGGTTTCTCGCAGAGGAAGCTGATACGATAATTCACCTGCTTCTTATTTATGCATATGCACGAAATCGTTTTCATTGGACCATATCCTCAATTAATTACGTGTTTGTACTGAAATATCGTGCTACTCCTCCAATAAGTTGCGAAATTAATTTAACGTTTATTAGTGTCTCGGACGTTGATTAGTGAGCAAAATAATGTACATATAAATCAGTACAGGACTTATAAATAAAGCTTACTGCGTAAACAATCTACGTACTTGAGGTCGAATCTCATATTCGCTGAAAAATATTCGTAATGGATGCAGGATGTATGGCCATGTACATTGTGGTGATGACGTTTTATGAGTGGTTCAGAAAACTTTGTTCGAACTCAGAGTAAGTGTCCACTTCATGTTGTCACTGTGGCAATTTTTATTTTATTTTAAATAAAATTGTACGCAACAGCATGATTTCCAACATTGAAGTGAATTTTTTGAAATAAAAAATGAAACAAAAGAGCTAATAAATTAACAAATCGAACAGCAACCAAAAATATTTACAAATGTTTACATTGGCGCCACGTTGGAATGGGTAGTTGAAAACGGTGTTAGAAGGTAGAATGTTGGATAAACGAGGGAGAGGAAGGAATAGAATAGGATTTTTACATAGAATTAAAGGGAATTGGTCTTATTTTTAATTGAAGAGGTAAGTTCATGAAGGGAGAGCAGACTGAAATACTCCATACAAACCTGTCGTAATGGATATCTATAGTGGCGCCGTAAGTTGGCGCAAGGGGCCCGCGAAGTATCTGATCCGCGAGCAAAGAAGGAGAGCAAAGGACGGACAAGAACTGTTTGGGACCGACACAGGTAGCTGGCGGGTCCGTTATTTTTTAGCCGTTATACTGTATATTTTGTTTTAACTTTCGACCATTTCGTTATTTATGATCGGAGCACTTCGTGTTTTTTATAATTCTTCTTAGCTTTTTCAGTCCTTTACAAATATGCTATTTAGATTGAGATGCAATGGTATGAGGGTTCTGGGCGAACCCTTCGAAGGATACAACGCACCGGCGCCGGGAACCAAGCCCGTGGCTTATACGCCCGATCACCCGGGGAGGGGGAGGAGAGGAAGGGAAAAGGAAAGAGGCGCCGCCGCGATAGGAGCCCGTCGACGCCTCTGGGAAGGGAAAGGGACGGAAGGGACGGGACGAGGGAAAAACACCCCAACGCTATAGAAGCGAAGAGGGCCCTACTATAAGCGAAACCAAGCATACGCAATTAATGTGCCAGCGATTTTTTGTGGGTTTTCCTATGAGGAAGAAAAATCCATCTATCAAATCGCTAGATAAGATTGAGATTCAATGAGAAAGTAAAAAAAGTTAATTATTCTATTAGAGGTGTTAGTTGCCTTCGTCGGGGGGAGGAAAGGGATGGGAGAACGGACCCGCCAGCTACCTGTGTCGGTCCCATACAGTTTTTTTGTCGGTCCTGCACTACCCTTCTTTGCTCACGGCTCAGGTACTTCGCGGGCCCGTGCGCCAACTTAGGGTGCCTTCACAGTTCGGCGTTGCGTTGACGCCGCGGCTAGCGAGCCAATCAGAGCCCGTCTTTGAGAAAAGATGACGTCACGTCTCCAGCTCGCTGCGTCGTCGCAGAAAAACTGAACCTGTCAGATTTTCTTCTCGTGATTTCGAATTGGTGTTTATTTATGGGAAGCTTAGGTATACAAATATGCAAGATTAGCTCTAATGGGAGTGGTAAATGCTGTTTATTTCATTATTTACTTACTCTTATTTTGAAGTGTTAAGCATAGATATTTCGTATCTTTCTTAAACATAGGATAAATGTTAGCCCTAAATTAGAATACAATCACCGAGCAGCGTAGGTTAACATAACATGTAGGTCAATGATGTCACAAGCTAAATACAGCGTGAGAGCTCCTTGTTGGTGAATACGGTCGTTTAAATTCCAATTGATATCTAATAATTGTTCCCTCATGATCTACTCAGTTAGAGCCATTTAGATAACATGAATAGGACAATCTGTTTGAACAACAGTTATCATTAATAAATATTCCTGATCACATTCCACGTTACTCATGTTCACTGAGTGTATGTAATTAGCTATTTCTCGAATATTCCGAGTTAGGAAATAAAATTTAAAGATCATAATAATGCATAGGCAAGGGCCATCATTGCATGCATGATTATCGACATTATGTTCGTCATATTAACTTCAAATGCTATTTATAGTTACGAAGAATATTTTAAGAAATGAAATTGCGTAAAAATGCACAAAACAACATATGTATTGTGCGTTTGGCTCGAAATCATAAGATGATATGCTCCCAGACCGATTTTTAGGAGCCAACGCTTTTTGCCTTTCATTTGTTTTCGCTGTTAAGGGCTCCAACTTGCTGCGATGAGTTAGCTCAGCCCCCAATTACGCAGCGCCGAGCTATGAAGGCACCCTTACGGTATACACACTATGTATAATAAATCCGTATGTATGAGTAGGTAGCTCATAAGTTTCCAAAGATGGGACTATATTGCGGGTATTGGTTGGGAGAAGGTCTGACTCAAGTTCCAGTGAAACGGCGGAGAAGAGTCATTCGCGGCTGTGATCATCGGAGCGCGGTTTATTCCCCTGTTGGGCTCACTGAGCTACTGAGCATTTGTGTCATGCTGCGGATCACAGCCGATGGAGCATTACGAAGCGAAGGTTGCCATTCGCCCATCGAAAAGTCGTCAACAGGCTCTTTTGAAGAATAAAAACCTTTGATGCGTGTTGCCATCGCATAGACGAGCAAAAAATATCAAGTCGGAGACTACAAATCAGTGTAAAATCGACAGTACATTGCTTTGATGAGTCATAATTTTTTTCACATTCGTGAGTTTTCTGGGCAATGGTTGCAGAACAGTGAGAATGGGCTGCTGAGGCGGCATTTGAATGATTCATCAATGCCATAATCGGCCAAGTTTGGCTTAATTTGTGTAACTACTACCCCGAATCATAATCGTGGATGACACGCTAGTGTTCAGCCCAAGGAAATATGTAGTGTTCTTAGAAAAACATACGTATATGTAACAAACGATATTTACCATTTTTAGTATTTAATATAATTTTTCTAATTACCTGCCTTGCATAAATTCTACAGCACGCTACTGTACCAAAGGATTTTCATTTCCTCCATTGGTTTTAAGTCAAAAGAGGTTTGCGTTGTTTACAACAATTTATTTAATTTCAGTGGTGTAATCAATCAGTTTCTGCAAACAGGAATAGTTGTATCTTCCATATATCAAAACTGCAAGTTATTGGAACAAAAATTTCGGTAATACCAAGCGCACATCGTTGGGTAACGTACTTTTTTGCAAAAAGGATAGTTTTTTAGAAAAAAATAAGTACAATTAATAATGCGATAGAGAATGCTTTACACTATATGATCCTACGTAGAAATTAACGGTCTTCCTTGTGCTTATAGTTGCATAAAAAGTTTTTGCATCGTGTGAAGAATAGAGTTCCTGAAACTCGGATGTCTTTCTTATTTTATTTTACAGGCAGAATGTCAGTATGTCAGCATTTTACGAGTAGTTAGAGAGAATGAGTAGAAATGTTTCTAAAGAATATCTTTGCGTTCAAGCGGATGTAGTAATGTTGTGGCCATTAAGGAATTGTTCAATGGGTTCCCCTCCGAGTTAATTTCGTTTAGCCTTGATTGTGGAGCCGCGCTGATTGGGTGAATGATTGACAAATGGGTAGAGCATAAGTGAGGGGATGAATTAGGCTGGTGTTGCGGGTGTTCCACGAAGCTGATAAGCTATTCGTGTGAAGAGGTATTGTTGAGTCTCGGGAACTTCATCTGCCGCCGCAATTCGTGGGAATTATCAGTGGAAGCTTGTTAAGGATTAAACAGTACGTAATATGATTTCCGGTCTTCCAAGGGGGTGTTATCTAAAATTAAGAGTCGTTATTAATGCGAATTCTCGGAAGTATAACATCATGCCCATATATCTTCGAGTCATGGTTCCGGAAAACACGAAAGTCGGTGGAAGTTTCCGCGTCGCTGGGACGGATAAAAATGTAAATTAAACTTTCACTTATTTAGCGTCATCCAACGTCTCATCCCACCATTGGGCAGATAAATCTTTTCCTTTTGTGGGACAGCCAATAAGAACGGGTGGAATATAGCGAGGACCCATTTTAACGGGCGCCAATAAAAAATTCCCAAGTTTTATGGTAATGGGTTGTTTTCATTTTCCTTTTTGGGGCCAGGGCCTCGTGACCGCTTTTGCGACGGCCCTTGCGATGCATTCATGAATCTCGGGAGCAGTTTTGTCATTCCTCGCTGGGCCCACCCACACTTCATGATACATACATACATTCGTAAGCACCCTCTCGTCCTTAATTTGATTTTCGATCGCTTTAATTTCCATCTGCCGTTCGTGTGCGATCGGATGCGAAGATACGCATCGCTTGTTTTTTTCCTTTATGGTAGTTTTTTTTTGTGTTTTCTTAAATCATTCCAGGGGAAGTAAATCTTGGAGACAAGATTCCTTCTGGTGCGAGGCGAGGTTGTGGGGAATTTATTATTATTGTGAGCTGGTCGTATCTAAGGGGAACCAAGTAGTAAAAATGGGCTCTTAAAAGCGCGTTCATCTTCCTGAAGAACTCCTTCCTCTCTCATCGGTTGTAAGTATGCCTTTTTTCCACGATCTGCCACTTACTAGTGGGGCTCCTTCTTGTTCCTCTTATTTCCAGATTGAACCGCTCTACTTTTTTTAAAGTGGGAGACCATTTTCTAGCGCCTTACTTACGTACGTAATGAATGGTTGGAGTGTCTTCATCGATGATTTATCGATTTTCAATGCATTAATATTTGGTACTTTGAATCGTCATACCTCTTCTTTACTATGAAATTCCTCGACGGTTCATAAAAAAACGTTTTCATTTCAAATAAATGAGAGAGAAATCTTTTTTCCACACAAAGCGTATTTTTAACGAAGTTTTTAGCTTTTATTTATTTAAAATCCGTAGTAGTATTTCCTGATAAATTCAAGATGTTTTTAATTTCAGTCATTGTTATTATTATAGGTTTGCATGTGCTCTTGTAATTTCAAACCTATTATCAGTATATGTAAAGACCAGTTTTAATATGGGGAAAGAAGAACTTGTGGATACATGAATTCTATTATTTCGGAAGCCGGATAACTAGCGATGCTAGAAGTAAGAAAGAAATCATGAGCAGAATAGCACATTCGAAGAGGTCATTGGAATACATTGCTGAGGAATTCTTTGGAAGTTGCTCATGGTATTTTGTGTCTGCTTATGTTTGGTGTTATTGGTGGTTTTTACGTAGAGAAAAATGCTGAAGATATGATTTTTGACGCATTGTCTTATTGTTCACATATGTAAAAGTTTTAAATGTGTATTGAGTTTAGTGATATAAGTGTCCTCCTTCCTAGATGTGGCTGCGATTGCAGTGTCGTCAGCGCTACAAGTATAGTGTAGCATGTGGTGTGCTTGGCATGTGTTTTGTTTGTCGTTGGGCGTGTATTTGAATAATGGGATGACTCTGGGATAATCTCTGGTTTACTGGCGATTCGCCTGCTAGCAATGGTGCTGAGCGAGTCTTATCTTTGCGCCGTCTTCCAGGCAACCGCGTGGCGTTAGTACCTTGTCCAGCTTTAATTGTTATGTTGTCTCCCAGGAGTCTCTCTCCTTTGGGGCCGGAGCTATCTTGCACCGAGCTACGTGACCGCGCGGTCAAATTAGTGACCCTTTGTCCCTGTGTGTGTGTGTGTGTGTGTGTGTGTGTGTGTGTGGGGGGGGGGGGGGGGGGGTTGAGGTGCACTAGGACTTCGTGTTATTTGTGGTGGTCCGTGGTTTGGAGGAGACGATTGTTTGGCCACAATTGAGACCAGGATTGGATGCTTTTGGGAGGTGTAGCACAAGGCCCCTCCCATGCCCCTTTGTCCTTCCTATCGCAATGTCTTCTTTCCACATTGCCACCCGATCGATGCGAGAGTTGGGGACGGGGTCGTTGTGTCCCTTTGCACCCTTTTTTTCCCCTTTGTTCTACTTCCTTCCTCTCACGATTGGAATGGGTTCGATCGAAAGATATTGTTCTCTTTTTGCTCGCAGCATAGGGTCCGAAGGCTTCGAAACTCGGTTAGATTTTTCGGCCTTAAGATGAACGGCGAACTTCTTGCGAAGGTTTTCCCTGCCTAGCCCGGTAGTTTTCTGAAATATTGGTTTTTCCTAAGCAATACAGGACGTCCATATTAATCCGAAAATGCTCTCCTCGACCGTTTCTCTGTTTGGGGTCCGTCCTTCTTCTCTTTCTTAAATGTGTACACTTTTTAATCGTATTTGCTTATGTATCACTCTACTAATCTTTGGCTCGTCTTTTATTCTATTCATTTTGCATATAGAGCTATTATTGCAGGATCATTTCACTACTACAGTACTGTGAGCTCCTGACGTGAGCGAGAAACGATAATTACTCATGCCGTTAACAATTGTATCTCTCCTGAGGGAAAAATAACAAAAATAAATCTAGTTTCAATCAATTTAGTTCGGCATTAAATAAAGGTGCTTGGGTTAAACGAGAATATTCAGACCGAATAATTTAAATTTTAAAATGGCAGCAGGGGTGAGTATTAATACAATTAGCAGTTAGAGAGAACAACATTGGACGTGGAATAAACGGACGAATATAAAGCATAAGATGAAATAGTTATGGCGTGTGTAATTTTTTATTTTGAATTTATTTAATCTCAATTTATTGAATTTCTCCATCTAATGCACCTTTAAATTGGTATGCTTCGAATGATAATTTTGTTTCAACCTCGTGACCATTCATGGCATCTTTGTTAACCAACGATAAAAATTATTCCTATCTAAGCAAACTTATCGAACCAATTAACATGCAGCGTTTTTGGCATTATATGCCGCGTTGGCACAGATTGAAAATTTGGGTAGTCTATATGAACAACGGGCTAACTTAGTCCAAAAACGCCTAAATTTGAAAAACTCACAACATTTAAAGCTGACAGAATGATTGGCCATCTTACAATCGATTTCTGAAATTAAGCAATCACCAGGATCGAATGCAATAAATTTGCAGATGAAACCAGGGCATCACAAATATTTTTCATCATTTCAGGGAAAAACGCATAAATTATAACAAAGTGGCCTATTAAGTGTGGGATTTATTTACGTTATCTGCAACTGCAATTAACAGAACTTAGACACTATTAATACCATGAAAAATACCTCTAAATTATTTTACTTACTCATTTCTTTGCTTGTGTTCTGAGAAGGTATGTTTTCTTTAACTGGCTACGAAATTCGTATTCTTAGCCGCGGCAAAAACTCTGACCTCTCAATCAATTTCAAATCAATTCACGAATTTTTTTTATTATGTGAAATTTTTCACTTCTGTCATTCTCTGGTGAGAGGATGGGTTCTGTTTGCAAACGTGGTTTTCTCCCTTGCATTAATAAAGAGGAGCGGAATTTTACCGGCGTTCATCCTATCTGCGATCCGCTGCCTCCTTTTAAAGCTATCAATCACGAAACATCAGTTCTTGACCATTTCGTGGGAAGTTTCAGACGTCCAGGCTGCTTTCTCACGATAGGAAAGACTTTCAGTACCGTCTCGAGTAGACATATGTTTACGTAAATCACTTTTCCAGTGTGGGAATATTTCTTCATTGTTATGCGCAAAAGTGAATTGTGAATGTATGGAAATGCTATTGTCGCCGATGACATACTGCACCAACTATTTGTTACATCATTGCAAAGAATCAAAATATCATCCTCTCTATTAGATAGTTACTTGGATTTGGTAAGCGGATGGAATAATCGATAGCAGAGGCGTGCTTGAAGAGAACTTTGAAAGTCGGTGCTAGCAAATTAAATACTTTTAAGTTAATAATTTTAATTAATAGCATTGGATTTTCTGTAAAAAATGTGCAAAATGTCTCCTCAATTTAATGGCAATGGAGACGAGGCCACAGAAGCTGGACTGAAATGGCGTTGTTGGGGTAAAATAAGTTGATGCTCCTAGCCGTATGGGTTTATTATTCCTCTTGCTGGATAGCTCTTGCCTTTAGCATTACGTCACCGTATAAACTTCGCAGTTAATTTCTTCTCGTCACGACCTTGGAAATCATACGCGTGGATAACAACTGGCAACATCGGGAAGAATAAAGTGATTCTGTAGCATGAAATCAGTGATTTCTCTATTGGGTGTTGTCCTTAAATATTGATTATGCAGTCAAAAGCAACTGCCAATCGTATCTCTGATGTGATATCCTGAGAGCCAATCCTAGGATATTTGGCAAGTGCTTCGTATGTCCCTCTGGAACGCGTTATGATTTTCATGTAGTTGCTATTACAAAGACGCACGTAATTAGTTTTAAAAATATGAGTTTACAATTAAGTGATTGAAAAAATTAATTTCACCCAACATGTTGGTACCATTCATACCACTTCTTACGACAGAACTCTGGTCCAGATCTACATGCATCAGTAATAAGTGCATGAGAGAACGTACATATCGACCGGTTATTAGGCACTATTGGGCATATTATGCGAAGATATTGAGGTATAAATCAACTTAATTACTACGCTGCTAAAAAAAGACCAACTTTTAAATCGCAGTGAAATAAGTTGTTATCTTTTGACCTTCTAGTGGAGAGAGCATTTTTCAATCTCTCAAATTCTTTAATGTATATCCCTCATTTTCTTCACGTCGTCCAATTTCTAGACATCGGATTGATGCCCATGGTTGTCTAATTACAGTTTTCAAGTTTTTCCGGTGTAGAGTGATGTTTCGTAGCGTTTTCCTTCGATTGGTCCTTGAAGCATGGAGGTCGCATCGTAGTCTTGCTCAGTCTGCTTGGCGACGGGAAAGACCTTGAATTGCTTTCATCGGCGTGGAGAGCTGTCGCTATGCCACGGAAACGGCAACGGAGCGATTAAATACGGAAACAATTAGATCCACAATATGGCCAGGGGAGCTTTTTTCAAGTTTTCATTTTAAGGATTCATGTTGGCACTGGCGTTGCATCGTGAAATATCACGATATGTGGAGGAGAAATCAAGGTTTGAGTCGTTCTGAATGTAGTGCTAGAGAAGAATGATGAGAATCGATTGAATCGATCGCGTGTGTTGTGATGAGGAAGTCTTGTACGAGAGAAAGGAAGCCTCGTGAAAACCTTGACAAGGAGACCAAACAACGATAGTCGGCCATATTTTGAGAGATGATGACCTGATGAAGACAATCGTGAGGGTCAAGTGGATGGCAGGAATGGAAAAGGAAGAATTCGATTGACATATATGGAACGGGTAAAGAAGGATGTCAAAGAGAAGGAATACGCAAGTTTAAAAGGATGAAATGACAGGAAAATTGAGTGGAGAGCTCTGTCTAACCAATTTTAGTATTGTTACATGTGGTGATGAGAATACTAGCTATCATTTTAAACCACAATCCCTTTCACCTGTGATCGCCAAGTTGAATGCTCAGTAGAGTGTAGTGTGTGGTTACCATTGTGTGGGAAAAGCTGTTAAGACATTATACAGCGACGAGCCTTTCTAACTCAGCATCACCACATTTGTATTGATACACTTCTCTTGTTGGGCTGTAGTACTTCCGGGCAAAATGTTGCTACTCCTATCTAACCCACTTTCCGTTTAGCTGTCGACTTAAAATTTTCGGTGCATATCAGAGCCAGATGACAATAATTCTTACGCTATTTCTAGTTTTACATAAATACTATTCAAAGACCCCGTTTTTGACATTTACCTTTTTTATTAATCGCTCAGCTGCAGAATAAATTTTAACGATTTTCAAAATTATAGTTCAAAACTCTTTCGGGCTAATCGGCGAAGCGAATGTAGGCAATCGAGTTTGGTAGTAATATTAAAATAGATTTAAAAATTTGTAAAAAAATCACGTTTTTTATCTAAAATTAAGAAAAATAACAATAGATGAAAAAAAAATAATTTTAATGCTCACGTTTTTTCGAATTGGAAAGGAAAAAGTAAAATAATCTGCTGTGGCCAAAGGTCTCACGTTTAAAATTCGCAGGTATAAGACTACATGCACGAAACCTAAAACGTGTATTAGATCAATTTCAGCATTTTAGATTAAATTCTCTCTCTTTAAACAACCATTACTATACTGTAACTTAAATCTTAAATTTATGATGATATGAATTGATATCACTCCAATGTCAGATCTAAAGTGCATGCGAAGTTGTAATTAATTTTCTTTTAGTTTTAATATTTTCTCTCCTAGGGCTCTTAGGTTTTAAGCTTCAAGACTGGACTTGGCCAAACGTGGAAAATCGTGTTGAGTTGACACCACCTTTTAGAAAAATTTCTAACCATTATATGGCTATTTTTTAAATATTTCAATCATATCGCCTATGTTACGTACTTTTTGAAGAATGAATCCACCCTTTTCGACATTATTCACTTTTTAGAAGAGCAATTTAATTTGCCTCTTTTGAATCGAGAATCGGATGTTCATCCTAAGGGACAATTTTACCAGTTTTTCACTGGTTTTTCTACCTTTTCAAACAGGTTACTCCCTCCACTGTTTGTTTTATGACGAATAATTTATTGATTTAAGAACATTCCTCGTTTCCATTTCCACACAGCGTACATGCTGATGTGAATTTACTAAGTCCTTCTCTGTTTTCTTTTATTCCAACCTCTTACCGAATCCTTACCTAAAGCCTTAATCAAACGATCTTCTTCCATGCACAAGTCCTGCTATCATTTCAGCTATGTTTTTCAATGGCAGGGAAAAGGTTGCTTAAGCTAGCATTTTTATATAACACAGTTATTTGAGATTCCCATTATATAAACCAGTGGCGTAACTGGAATATACTTTTGGGGGGGGTGGTCTAGGGTGGCGACCCCCCCCCCCCCTTCGAGAAAATCCCGGGGTCCAGGAAATTTTTTGAAAAATGACATGCCTGGATATACATTTTACATCATTATGGCACTAAGAATTTAAATTTAAGAAGACGCAATCATTAAATGTCAAAACTAGGCTATAGTTTTATATATTTTTTTAAATTTCTCTGAGCCTTTGGGGGGGATATATCCCCTCTTCCCCCCCCGTAGTTACGCCACTGTTATAAACTATTTTCGTTACCATCAAGATCAATTTAGTTGCCACAATATCAATAGCTGTGTCTACATGAGTCGCCTTTGGTCTCGTTCGCTGATTGGCTGCTGCTGTATTTCACTTACTTATAATGATGTAGATTGCGACGGCAAAAAATGATGCATATAGAGACGGTGATGCCTGTCATTTCTACCGTCCCTGAAAACATTAACGTCTGTTAGTCATATTTTGAGTTGTTAATTCCGCCATTCCTGAACTTTTACGTTGCAAAAAATATCGTGTGGTTCAGACTGAATGTAGAGGATGTCAATGTAATTTTTTGCAATGATGTAGCGCATGCCCTGTGGAGTATTTCATTGCGCAATATGACCTTCGCGCATTTTGAAAAATTGAAAGAATTTTTTTTTAACGTTTCGCGTCGTTTTTAGGCACGTAAATTCCTTCATTGTTCGTAGATTTCAACTCCGCGCGAATCCCAGCGGGACCGGTTTTGAATCAGTGAAAAACTGCGTTGTCAAACGGAAATGAATATTCAAACCTTCCGCGAAGTGAGCCCAGAAAATGGTCGCCAGTTTAAATAAGGCTTTCATTTTTTATTCCGGGGAGGAAACAGCAGGAGAGAGGAGGGGGTGGTTTTCGAAAAACAAGCAGATACACACTCGCGTTGCTATAGTGACGCGGAAATGATTTATATATTCCGCGCCTTTTTTTTTTTTAGTCCCTTCCTCGAGAAGAATTTTATCCTGCAGCAATTAGTCACCTATCATTTACATTTTGTGAAGGGCCGTCCCTACATAATTCTCTTTGTTTGAAAAATGCGATTTTTTTCGCTCTTTTTTTTTAGTCTTCCATCCCCCGCCTACATGCACTACCTTATTAGACTTTCCACTCCCGAAAGAAAAAGGGGTTGAGGGGGGTTAAATTGATCGAGGTAATATTTCAGAATTTCTATTCGGAAGCGACGGGTCGACTTTTTCCGCGCTATTTCCAGCTCTGCTCTGCCCGCTATGAGTTATCGCGTCGCTCCAACCTGAGTCCACCACCAACACACGGCTTACTTCGGTGATGTAAGGGTCGTAGAACTCATTACCTCTCCCCATTTTATTTAGACGGCCTACGCTAAGCGCGGGAATTGCCCTTTCAATGGCATTCTCATGGCAGAGTTCAATAAAGGTTAACTATAATATTGAGAAGGATTTGGTGCATTCCCGGCGAATATATAGCCGATGAAGTCTTTTCGGGAAATCAGCCGGGAATTTTTCACCCTGGAATTTTTCGAGCTGGAAAATTTCGCCCTGATGAAGACGGAGGAGAAAGCCATCGAAACGTTGACAGCAGTGGCCATTTCGACCCGGCAAAATTTCCCGAGAAGACTTCATCAGCATTAATATTGTGTCGCGCGCCTTATGTTATGTCCCGATTCAATTTCATTTCAAATGTAAATGTACTAGTGAAATAATTAGTATTGTTTAAGGCGGAAATGTCGAGGCAATTTTTTCCTGAAAGTAAAAAAAATAGTAGCTCTTTATTATGCTCTTTTGTCAGAGTTCGAGGAAAAAAATATTTCACATAATCGCACAGTTTATCATATGATGAACCTCTTCTATTTCTTTTTTAACATCAAGGCGTTATTGTATCCTAGGGGGAAAATTAGCCACACAAATGATAAATAAAAATTTTCCTAGTCGACATGTTTCTTTGAAGGACGAGCCAAAGTGTAGGATTAAATGTTAATTACGTGAGTAATCAGTATCGATTGCTTCATTAGTACGATAATTTTTTGAATAGAAATTTACGGTAATAACAAATATGTACTAGCAGCTCAAGTCTGCATATTTAAAAGAAAATGTCTGTTCGTTTGTCCGCTATGCATTTCAATACGGCTGCACGGATTGCGACCAAAGTAAGCATTTCATACTCCGAAAGCCTTTAATGATACTTCTGGTTGTGTGGGATGCGTCCTTTGCATCGGTTTTTCATTAGTGTTTGTTTGTTACGTCACGTCATACGTCATCTGTTTTGGACATCCTGCCGGGTAGGCTTACCTCTTGATATGCCCAAAGGGAGAACATTACTCAAAGGATTCTAAACTCAAATATTTATCCTCTTGGTGCAAACCTTTCCCCTGGGGTATGCGTTCACGCGACATTTTTGGCCTGCACAAGTACCGGCACACATAAAGGCCGTTTTACACGGTATACGGAATTGCGCAATCTGACGTACGTGCGAAGGCGCAATCAAAATTGCGTCGTGTAAAGCGGTGAATTGCTAGAACACATGCGAGAATGCGTGGATGCGAGACGGAAAAATAGCCCGTTCTAATTTCGTTCATGCATTCGCGCAATTCCATGCCAATTTAGAAATTAATGCAGCTCTAACCTGCGCAATTCCGTGCCCCGTGTAAAACGGCCTTAACACTCAATGAGCGGGATATTAGCTGATCCCGTGCGCGGTAAATGGAAATCGTTTTTCCATTGTTTGCTATTCCATCATTATACCTGCTTTGTTCCTAAAAATCCTGCCATGTGACCATGAATTCCAAGTTCCAAGTTTACCACTTCTATGGGTACGATCCTTCCCTAGCAACGGAGGGTGGTCTGATAGTAATGTTATAAAAGAAAATTTATTAGTATTAAAAATTAGTTTCCTGGTAAAAATTTCTTAGTAAAAAAAGTATTCCTCTATTAGGATGCGTACATAAAGAGGTCCACTCAAGGAGCTTGGAAATATACTGGAGGGGGCACCACTGGTTTCGAGCGTGGAGCCAAGTGTGGCCGGCATGGGGGTGCTTGGGTAGGACAAGCCACGCCCACTTTGACCAAAAAATTGGCAATCCCATGAGGGTCAATGCTTACTACTTGGTGAAATTTTTGTCCATAATTCGTTAATACATTAAAATAAACTATTGGAAAGCACAATTTAAACCTTTTTTTCTTGCTCCATTGGTAGGCTTCGCGATTTTCTGACTCAAACATCTTTTCCCAGGAAAAAAAATTACTATCAATCACCACTGTTAAGTTCTAAAACCAGCACAGCTGAAAATAAAGTTTTAACAGATTAAACTAGTCATTTACCTGCACTTATGCAGGTATTGAATTTTATAAAAGCCAACGGAAACTAACAATTGTGTGGGTTGGAAGCCAAGGGGTACAAGTGATTTCTCTTTTCTATACAGAGTTAGGTACAGAAATTAGGTATATAAAACAAACGAGATCAACAAGATACTAACAAGGAGACATCGCCAAAGTGATGTTCGGGATCTGCATGCGGATGTTATTAACTGAAACTATATAGGTAAGGTAGAAAAAGTGTCACGGCTTTCTTCCAAATAGACTCGGGTTCGAGAGATATTCTCTTGTAAAGATTTCGCGCAGCATGGCATCCCTTGAGTAAACGCTAACCTCTTAACTACGGCCGTGTTTTCTCTCTTCTTATTTTTGAAATCACTGTTACATTTTATCCTTATTCGTTTTATTTAGTTACTTCGTGATTTTTTTAAATTTAATATCAATTTATGGAGTTTAAACGAAACTCCGAATTGTGCCTTACCTCGGCGATCACTCTAGGGATGTCATGTTACGCGAAGTCTTTACAAGCGAATATCTATCGAACCCGGGCCTATGTGGAAGAAAGCTATGACACTTTTTCTACCTTACCTATACATATAGTTTCAGAAAATAACATCCGTATCCAGATCCTGAACATCACTTTGGCGACGTGTCCTTGTTAGTAGTGCTATTGATTTTCCACTCGATGTCAGCACAGAACAGAGACCCACTCGTTTCCCTTGGCTACCAGGTTTTTGTGTATTTATTCAAACAATTAACTTTGCCTAACTCTGCTGGGGAAAAAACCCTTGGCTTCCAACCCACTCAAAGTAATAAAGTATATTTTCAAGGATATCCCTACCAGTAAAGTGGCCTACGGACACAAAGTTTACACATTAATAGAAGTATCGCGAAGAAGGTAAAAACCCGATGACAATCACCGGCGAAATGATAATGATTGTTGTAGCATTTTTCACTCAATTTAGTTGATTTTTAGAAAAAAAACATAGCCACCTCAAAATAACAGTCGGAGACTGAGTCCAATTATAGGGTAGTTTCCTTCATCAAAGAAAACGGAAGGCATTGATTGCGATTCGTTACCCACCATTAGTGTATTCGTAATATACAAATTATTTGGTTTTAGAAATACCGGTTTAGACGAATGGCAATGGTCCATTTTTATCCTCATTTGAAAACGGCCAGATTGGCGCCCACGCGATGCCACTCCACGTGACGTCACAGGGACCTAGTTCCTATACGAGTAGATAGGAGTTATACATCGTCTGAGATTACCAATGCATGCATGAGGCGCAGAGCTCAGGGAAACATGTCTTAATAATCACTTATTAAAACTGGCTAAGGTCGGAAAGTTTTCTACGTTTGATAAGATATTAATAATCCTTATTTAAGCCAAGCGCTACCAGATAGCAGGGTACTCAGCTACCCGCTAGCAGCCTGCGTCGTATCAGCGCTCAAGCCTCCCTTAAGGTCACCTCACAGGGCGGCAGCGGGAACGAGAAATACGTCACACGGAGAGATTTCCCGGCATTCATACTTACCCGTCGCGTTTTCGCGCGCTTGAAATTTTTCACTTTTCATTTAATCGCGAAAAATAGATATCGTCATTTAAAAATCTAAATGCGTGAAATACGTACTCCAGGAGTAATAATATTCCGATTTAGGCAATAAAAAAATAATAGGAAACCACTTTATTGCCAAACTATGATGGCAGAACTATGACCACGCCTTAAACTCGGAAACAGCGCCTCCAGATGTTCACAACCTCCTTGGGTCCACTAGTTCAAATAGATGACAATCGAAACTCAGATGTTTATTCCTGTAAATCACGGTGGCTACGTCCGAGGCAAGCCATGAGAGCGACAAATGTGGGATCGGCAGCTTTATCCTGCTGGCTCCGCTGGGTGCTCGCCGCTCTTGTTGCTTTAAGGGTCGGCTTGGCGCTGAGAGCGATTCACTTGTCTACATGAATCAGCGGAGCTAGGCTTCAGGCGGAGCGGGGAACGCTCCGAAAAAAATTGATTGCTTTTTATAGCCAGAGGGCGTGGTATTCCGCTCCTGCCTCACTTTTCACAGTCCCACGTCGAACCCTCCCTGGGTGGAGAAAAGGTTATTTTTGTATGCAATGAAAATCGGAGGCTTCGGGAACGATGGATCGGAACATCAGGGATTATCTACATCCATTCTGATGCAGCCGTGGGATTCACAATTTCATTTTAGTGTCGATTGGGACAGTTTGAAAAAAAAACAGAACAAAGAACCATATTTGTTCCATTTTTCGAACCGTCGCCTAATCATCGAGATATTCTCGAAGATATATCGACCGATTCAACCTTTCCATTTTTTTGTCATTTTACGCATACTTTTTTTTTGACTCCTCGAGTTTGATACTTACATTTTCGTCCTACTCAACTTCAAACCGAACACGTTAGCTCTTTGCCCATGAGAAATCCATGAGCTCTTTCCTCCGCCGCTAATGGTTTAATAAATTTTCTCTCTTCATGTGTAGCTCTAGCTTGAAAATGACGCAAGCTGCCGAAAGCTAGATCGAATAATAATAAAATCATGTGGATCAAACAAAATTTTTGCTGTCATTATATTACTTGTTCGGCGATTTCACATAATATCGCCATCTACTTAAAGTTCGTGAGAAATTAGACTCTTGCAGAGTGTAGCGTCGCTCTTCGGCTAATTATTTGCGTCTAGGGTCATCAAATGACCTTTTCTTACCCCTGGCTTTCAGATTCTTGGATTTGTAATGAAAATTTGTGTCAGGGTTCTTTTTTTTGAATCGGAGAGATCATTTAATTTGTTATGTACATTTTTTATCGTCTGATAAAATAACCGCACTGTTGCTCCAGGAGATGAAATAGATGCACTGTTGGGTAATCTTGCGGAAGCCCTTCATCAATCATAGAAGGTGCACAGGTGTGATCTCATGGCTATTATATGCGTCTCGTATGCTCACGGCTTTGTCAACGACGATCTCCGTCGCCTAGGGAGACGACGCCAGCAACGCAACTCTCCTAGCTTCCCCGATATTAGTAATCAGGATATTTCAAATTCAGGGTGTACTCTATGCTCATCAAACCTGATAAGTACCCAAATTTCATAAATTTTACGGTTTTTATGAATTGCAGGATGTTTAATATCCACCCTTTTAACATGTTCAGCGGGGTAACCGATTGTATGTTTCACAGATAGGTAGGAGCTAACACCCATCATAATATTTTCAATTAATTAAAGCGAAAACTTCGTCAATCCATATAAATTATATTTGCTACCGGTTTGGACATATTAAGTCATCTGATTACTTATGAGGTAATATTAATAATTCGAAACCGGTCGCAAATACATTTAATATGAAAAGTTTTCGCGTACATTTTTTTTCAATATGATATAAAATTTCCACGAAATTTCACCTGAAGCATTCAATTTTTTAGCATGATTTTTTTTTATATATAAAGAGGAAAATGTCTTAAAAATACGTCGGAGGGCTAAAGCATAATCAATCCTGAATACCTACCTATCTTAATTTGTGATAATCACCCTGACTATCGGTAAATAGCCATCTACCTAAATGCAACATCCGCACCCTATCCGCTTAATATTAGTCTTCAGGAGTGTAAAAATGGAATTCGATAATCCTGAATCGATGCCGAAGTACACCCTATCTATCATAAAAGCAAAGAAAGCGTGCTATCGGTTCCTTCCGTTCCGAATTCCCAATTTTAAAATTTGGTAAATGGATCGGAAAGATTGGTTGTGACGAAAAAAAGTCTTCCTCACCTAGCCATTTTCCCACAACTTTAAAATGAAGAAAATGCTAAATTTGACGACCATTTTTCATCAGCCAGTTACGTCATTGAAGTTCCGACTCATTAAGGCGTTCAGGGAGAACCGATTATTGTGGGAACGAGCCGCTGCGCTGGTTTCATTGACTATGACCACCGCGAACGACGTTAGGTGCCTGGCCAAAGCGTATCACAACGTCTGATTCTGAATTACTTGATGGAACAAAATAATATTAATGATAGCAAAATGAAGCAAAATAATTTTATCTTTAATTATTTATAATAATTAAATTATTTGTGGAGCACTGCTTTGTTTTACCATTAACACGAGCATGCCCGACCACTCCTCACACCCTATAATTCCATAGTAGGTCAATTTGACCCAATATGATCATGTTTGCATATTTTACTCAAAATATTTAATTTCTCCCCAGTTTATTTTATAATATTGTTTATAAAGCATTCGAGAGGATGGTAGAAAATTTAATTGGACGAAAAATATTAAAATTGTAGTTGCTCAACAATTTCTATTGTGTTATGGGAAACTAGCTTCCACCAATCTGTGAATGCCTATCATTATTCCACTGATGGGTTTGGGAGGTACAATGATTTCAATGGTATCAGGTTAAAAAAAAAATTACTGTGACAGTTTGACAAAAAAATCAGTATAAATCACACCGTTAATTCAATACAAAGGCACAGTAGGAAGGCTCCAAATGAATTTGATAGTCTGGGTCAAAATGACCCATCCGGGCATGGCAGGTATAAGTGATGAGAAAAAATAGAAAAAATAATAATATCAAGCCTAACTTGTGCGCAGTGGTAAACCAAACTAAATAATGGTCATGAAATATTAGTATACATTTTTCTTCGTTTAAAAAAATCAACATAAATATTCTCTTTTGGGTCAAATTGACCCAGCCGGACATTCTAGTGTTAAATACATTTTATTCGGACTTCACTATATTCACTATTTTACATATTTTTACAAACTTTTATAGTTTTTTCTCAAAAAAGTGCAATATCGTCTATCTTTGAGCGCGCCGAGGGATGAGAGTTCAAGCTGCTCTTCTCTTCCTTTGAGTTCCAAGGCCGCTCCGTTCCATTATTTCCGGCCGAGTCGCAAAATGGGCTTACGTAGGCAAATACCACCCTCCGCCTCGCAAACTAGGTCGCCTCGAGCAGCGGAGGAGATATTTCAAGTGGTTCATATTCTCGGCAGCACTCGATCGCTCTTACTTTCCACCTTCCATACATTTAATCCGTCCGTTCTCAGCGGCACGACAGCCACGACGCGGTCAGTGGCACGGCAGCCAAAGATTCACTTTTTTGGGGGCTACCACGAATATAACAATAGAGAGGATTTTACTATTCCGAAGACCAAAGATAGAAGATGTTTTTTTAATCTTCATGTAGATTTAATATCGTCTGTGTGCCTATATCATGTGTGAGTATTTTCTCTCCGTCAGCTACCAAAGAATTGTCCAATTAAGTTTCCAGTTCTTGCACTGGAGCGGGAATAGACACATTTTTAATGCGGTCCTGTTATTACATTGGAAGATTCTTCATTCCTCTCCATTGTCGGCCTCGGTGGAGGCGGGGATAGAGGCCAAATTGAGAATCCTCTTTTGTAATACTCATAGATTCACTGATAGAGTTTAGGAATGATTTTCTTTAAACAAAGTTGAAATTATACGAGTGATATGGGCTAAATATTCATTACAATACTATCACTAAAATCCCAAGTACATATTTTGTGATAGTGAGTATATATCACTCGTGTCAAAGGTCAAGTGAATGCGTGCTAAATTATTGGTTTTGAAAATGTAGTATTTCTTCTTTAACATTTAAACGTGGGTCCTTGGACCGAGGCTAGGTGGTTAATTTTATTATTTTTCGATGGAAAAAAATGTGATGTTTTAGTTCGTTGTATTGGGCGTGAGTTCATGGGATCGACTTGACATAGTGAAATGCAAAAAAAACTTTATAATTCCATATCAATTTAATGCTGTACTACCTCCTATTCGACGCAGCACGCCATCATATATATATATTTTTTTTAATCATCGTCTTCTATTTAAAAAAAATATTTGTGCCTTCTATGATGACGCACCACTTCGAAATCTAGGACGTAGAGCATTAAATGTTCCTGGAGTTATAAGGCAATTTTCATTTCTTTATGTGCTTTTTTAGATTGATTTTCAAAATTTATTGTGATATTAACCTTTCTTAATAACATCTTCGTTCCGAGGAGGGGACTTTGATGGTGGTGATTTATCCTGCTCCAAGCGTGCAGCGATGGAGCCAAAAGCCCTCTTCCTCGGCTCCACTCTGAAAGCGTGTGTCTCTGCACCATAAGCGAACGACGTCAATTACTCGCGGAGGCTAATTATTCACCCCACGAAGCCACTCGGCCCAAATGGCACCCACTGGGACATCCTGACACGCAGGGTAATCTTCTATCATTTGAAGACGAATAGATTCAGACTAGGACCTAGACGAGACCTAGCGGCGACTGACTGGCGGGGATTAATCAGTCACAGAGGAGCAACCCTTACCGAGACTACACGGGGTGCATTTTAAATTGTGATGTCGCGATGGAGGAAGGTTTCCGGAAAAAAATATCGGATGCCCCGTCATCATCCTTTTGGTGTAGTGGTCTATCACTTCCTCATTAAATGTGCACTATGAGTTGAGTTGAGGGGCTGAGGAATCTAATGAGTGGTAGATTTGACGCATCTTGTATCTTCAAAGACTATAGTTGGCTAATTGAATGATATATTTATAGATACACCTTTGGTTTTGAAAACAGATGGAATAATGCTGGTTTTTGGGGTCGGTATCCTGTATAATTGAATACTTTCAGTATGGATTAAAGTATTTCGTCATTTTCCACGCTTTGTTTCGATTGACCTCTAACAGTTCCAACGCATTCATTGTGTCTTAAAGAGGCAACTATTCTTAAATGGAAGATAAATCTTAAAATTAATCTGGTACTCAATTTCATGAAGGACCGAGAACTCCACAAAAGTTCAAGGTCAACCGATTAAGTTCACGGATTTTTTGTCTGGAGAATCCGAAAACGCTGGCAGAACGGAGCAGAGGCGCAGCTAGGTATTACGGCTGGAGGGGGGGGGTTTAGGTGCAACTAATACCAGGGTTTGTGTGGGTATGGAATACCCACCAGAATAAGCGGTAGGAGATTAATTAATTGCGGCATTTCAAGATAAGCGGTTCAAAATGGTGAGTGTTACGGCTTTCTGAGGGATATTTTATTAATACTTACACTATTCTATTAGTAATATCAATCCAATTAAGTAAAACGAGCGTGCTGCGCCCGCTCCCAGTTGGCCTCCCCCGCTCTTATCAATGCAGGTCCACAGAGGGATAGGCGCGTTTCTAATTTTAAAATGTAGAAAAAAGGCAGGGTCTTATGTACAAATTTAATTGGAATGTTCATTTTGAGGTCAGAGGACCTCCTTAAACACAACATTGGAAGTAATTACACTATCCTCTGTTAAACGCACATGATGACTCATACTTTATACTCGTATCAACAGGAGACTTGAATGTGGAATCAGCCGTATTTTGATAAAAGTTATTTTAAGAATGCGAGATATTGTTGCAAATGAACAAATGTATCAGTTTGTGCGCCGTTTAACGTCAGGAATATTTACCGGTTTTATTTTTTTTTTGTTTTTTTTTTTTATTATTTAAAAACCAATTTGATGAAACAATAGCAATAATTAGGAAGTTAGATATGCCGTCACATGTTCTCTGATAAATTATGTGCATTTTGGTACCTCATTTGTAGAGTTTGGTTGGAGAGAGGTGAGGTGAGAAAAAGGTATCTATACAGTAGAAATAATATAGAAGATGGATTAAGCTTAAAAATTTCTCTGAGCTCTGTGGGGGGGTTTATTCCCCAAACCCCTCCCCCCTCGCTGTGCCACTGGAATTGAGAACACCCGTACGTCAAACGCTGCGGTAGATTTTATTCAAGGTTTTCTAGCACATTTTTAAAATTATTTCCTTGTTCCTTTTTTGAATAGTTGAAGTTTCGGCTTTAGATTTTTTTAAATTTTAATGCGTTAAGTAAATATTTAATGTAGTCCAGATGTATAACAACTCGTAATTTTTCTTAATTTTACTCCTAATCCGGAGATTTAACTAATCTGGGTTACTTTCAGCCCACATTAGTTCGGGTATGCGGTGCATTGGAAGACTAGTGTATAAAATAAGAGCTACAGGAGCATCTTTTCCTGATTGAAATATCGCATTCACTAGA
The DNA here is from genome assembly GCF_921293095.1 of Ischnura elegans. Taxonomy (NCBI): domain Eukaryota; kingdom Metazoa; phylum Arthropoda; class Insecta; order Odonata; family Coenagrionidae; genus Ischnura; species Ischnura elegans. The sequence goes on from NC_060256.1 coordinate 21,440,158, forward strand.
GAAGTTGAAAGTGTGACTCCGATCACTCGACATATCCGTGCTGAAAGTATTGTCACGTACGTCCAAAAAACCACCCCACCCCTCAGTCAGCCAGTTAATGATGATCGCAAGGGCAGCGACTTCTGGCAGGGCGGCTGAGTCACTGAATTACAGCGGCAGGAACTGAATGAAAATATTCCGCATTGAGAGACCTCGCGATTTTTGAAGAGACTCTTGGAAATGAGCTTACGTCTCGGATCGCATTATCAATTCTGACCACGTCCCACGCCCGCAGCGTTATTGGTTGAGCCCGTTGGGATTTTACATGATAAAACACGGCGCTTGGTAATTGGATGTAAGTCTCGGTATATGGAAACGCACGCCGTCACAAGAATACGTAAAGGCGAGCGAATCAGTCAAAGTTGATACGAGGAGCAAAAATGGGATCACTCGCCTATTTTTAAATTGTCGATTGTGACAGTGTTTTTAAAATAAATTGGATCGTATTTTTCAGTTTCTCGACACTTCTGTACCTATGGGGTTATTCGCGATGAAATACGACGGCTTGGACGGATGTTAAACCCTTTTGCAGATACGTTGCTGACGTCAGTGATTCATGTCGAGTATATCAACGTTTTTAGCTACCTCTCTGCCTGTAGTTCGCTTTTAATCCTCTTACGAGGGAAGCAGGCGTCAACTTTGTTTCGCTTTTTGTTGTAGAGAATGAGGAACATGGTGGGTGAGGAGAGGCAGCTTCTAGATGAGATACGGAGAAGAGAGAAGGTATAGATGGAGCGAGTATTTAGCAGGGAGGGCTAATGGAAAAAGTGTTAGAGGGTAGAATGTTCAGTAAACGAGAGATAGGAAGGAAGAGAATAAGTTTGTTTTAGAAAGAATGAAAGGGAAAGGCCTATATGTGAATTGGAAGGGAAGTAAGGAGAGGCAGGCAGATACTCCTTAAGAACTCCACTGAAACTTACTCCATTCGGTTAATTTATTCACAAAAGTAATGACAGCAAAAGCATCCACAACAATGCCAACAAAAATAAAAATAATATCAATATAAAAAACAGCAATAGCAATGATAAACAAATTTTTTCGGAGCCCAAGGATTATTGATGCTGGAGCAAAATATTTTAAAGAATATTATCGCTTGAAGGTTGGCATATTTTTATTTTTTATAACATGTTTTAATGCAGTTTACATCAAAGCTTTTAACCTTTATCTAATGATTTTGTTTATTTTTATTCCCATGTGATATGGTGAGTTTTAAAGGCTTTTCAACATGTGCATGGAAAATTCCGGTGAATGTTATTTTTTGTTAAGCTTTAATGAATTCTGCCGTATGAATACCAGTAGAAGGGCATTTCCCGCTATTCGCATAGGTCGTCTAGATAAAAATGTGGGATATAGTATTGTACATTTCGGAGGGTCAAAACAAGTCTGCTACTCTTCATCAGCTGCATCAAACCGATCATATGCCTCCCCCACCTGGCTTCACGCAGCGGCCAGTCACATTAAGCGTCTTCAGTCAACAGAGAACGTAATCATTAGGAAAGTCCTAGGTGCCCCATGTTTCATTGGTAACAAAAACCGGCCTCGGTGGCGGTGGGGTAAAGTCGTCGCCTGCCAAACCGAAGGTCGCGGGTTCGAGTCCCGCCTGGGTAAGTTACCCTTATCCAGGGTATGGGCGTGTGTGAATCTCTTCATTGTTAATTTTTAATTCCCCATGTAAAGGCCGTAATTGTGCTGTCTATGGGGTATGGGAAATAAATAAAAGAATAAAAACAAGAAAAGACTTGAAGTTATCCCCATTGTTGACCACTTTGAAATCATTATTAACACGTTAAAAAAAAATGTTCACTCCATAAATAGGTAATGGATTGCGGACATCTCTTTGGTATTGCATTCATTACCCTCAATCAAAGACTAAGTCCCCAAAACCGCCCTTCACCCTTCCTACATTCCCACTCCTATATAACTGAATATATGCCATAACTTCACCTCAATATTTACTTGCCAGCAACTAATAAAATGTGGTACTCTCGGCAGACGGCTGCAATTCTGGGAACTCGAGTTTTCAATCAGAATTAAGCGATATTTCGGCGCAGCGTTGTCACATTTCGGAGGCTACGATTTGATGAGACGACCGAGGTCTCCTGCTCTTAATCCTCTCAGCTCGCTAGTTTCGCTGATCCGCGCATTGCTCCCTCCCTCGTAGGAGGATGCGCTTCCTCCTTCGACGCTCTGTTTCACATCCACGGAGCGTGTGCCTTTGGTGGGCCTGACCTTGGATGGCGCCAGGCCAGCGGCCCAATTTCTTTCTAACGCCTCGATGCATCGCGGAGCGAAGCAAGTTTGGGCTATGTGCTGATTAGATAGTGAATCAAGCATTCAGGGTACATTGCTTTATACAACAAATCACCACTCGAACTATTGTGTGTGTACATATGTGTGTGTGTACATGAAAATTTATTTGAATGGACGAGGAAAGGAATGCTGTAGTTAATTATTCAATTAAATTTTTCTATACGCATCGCGTCCCCGCCGATTATTACGTAAATAAATCCGAATTTACCGATTTTTCTTCCATCTCATCAACATAAATAAACCGAAGAGGCTGTAGATGATACAGTATTACTCGCTTATAACGATCACGCACGTAACGTAATCCCGCCTATAACGAGGCGAGTTCCCGGTCCTTCGGACATTTTTATGATCACGAATGTTAATTTCCCCGCATGTACCGAGTACGGATGGTACGAAATCCCCGTTATTACGAACTATGGAGAATAATTTAGGAATTACGGCCATCTTCGCTACGTTCCTTACTGTATTACCAGATGTTCTCACGTGTGGCTCTCTCCACATAGTCCTACTGTTGATCTTAAAATCCTTCCCTTTGCAGCCGTTAGATGGAAAGGATGGGACGATGGTTAATTGTTACGTATCTGTTGCTTAAATAAAGACGGTTTGCGGAATTTTAGCCGGCAATCTTGTGATTTATAAGGAAAAATCCATTGTTGTGGTTATAAAGGACTCCCTTAATATAGTTATTACGAAATAGGGCGATGGTCCCCCGAAATTCGTTATTAGCTAATTTTACCGATGGCGGCAGTAATTAAAGTTCAGGTCGAATAGCTAACTTTAAGTCCATCTCGTTGAATTTACAAGGGTGCCATTTGCTAGTGTTTCATATGTGTGTGTGTGTGTAAGGTGGATTATTCATTGGTGCCCGCAAATGAGACGTTTGTCTGGAATGAAAGATTCCCGTTACGTGGTCCCTGTTGGATACCCGGATTACTTTGAAGGAAATTGAGTCGCAAGTGGCGGCGATTTGCGCGCTGGAAGCCCTGACGTGACCGGGCGGTGAGGAAAAGGCCGCTGCTCCCTCGAGAGTACTTGCATGGCTTCCTTCCCGGAGCGTGACCTCTCAAACGCTTTGCGTGTTTATCTTTCCGAGTCTTCCTCGCTCAAGTCTTAAATTCGCGTGTACGAGCGCACTACCACCTTCCACCTATTTAACACCGCATTCAGCTGCGAATTCCCACCCGCTTGGGGGTTTCTCCATTGAGAATTCTTTCGTATTTTTTTTTCTGATAATGATGAGTTAGTTCGGCACTTGCCTATGTAGCGAGTCACAGCAAGCAAGTTCTTCTCGGTTGATGATACTTTGGACGTCGAAATCGTTGGCTAATCAATTCCTGAGAAATTGTATGAAATAGAATTTAGTGGTAAAATAATTGTGAGGCTAGTTTTTATTGGCATTCCTAAATTTTAGTATTTAAATTATGAATCACATTGCTTTGAAGTTGAAAAACGATATTTAAGCAGTTTTTCTAAAATGGCATTTCTTGAAAAAAAAAATAATTCTTACTTACGTCCTGTCTTCTCGTTAGAGTGAATAGAAGATAATTTTCTGGTATAATTTAGAGTTGGATAGTATTTTGGAGTGTAGGTTTTTAAGAATGAAATGTAAATTTTTTGCCAAGGTTTCGGTGTATTTTATACCTTCATCAGGGCTATTAATGAATATTATCGCATTAATTTGATACATAAAAGCATAAAATGTTATCACAATTGCAAATTAATTTAATTGAAAAGACTATAACGGTATACTACGGAACATCGCCAGCATTTCTTATTAGAATTTAAGCATTCGCCGTTATAGCGTCTATGGAAATCGTATCAAACGTCTGTGCCTTTATTCTAATGTGACATTTCATTTTATGTTTCAGGTTGCTTAGTATTCAGCGCTGACGGACTTTAGTGTCGTGTTTTCGAAGAGGAATTTACAGGACCCGTTATACGATTGAACATCGAGTTAAATACATGCATCTAAGTTGCTCAAGGTAAGTAACCGGTCTTAAAGTTCCTTCTGCATGCCAACTTCTTGAGGTCCATCCTTGAAATTTTATCTGTGAAAGTTATGATCCGCGAAAATTTCAAGGAGTTCTATACGAAAATCTGAGAATTTTTTAACTGGATACTTCATGCTTTCAAAATCTTCTAGCCTTCACCGAAAGTAATAATAACTCAAATCATATCGTGGGGATCACTAATAGGAAATACAAGCATGCTGCGCCCGCTCCCAGCGGGCTTCCCCCGCTCTTTTCAATTCAGGTCCATCTAGAGATAGGCGTGTTTCTAATTTTAAAATGTAGAAAAAAGGCAGGGTTTAATGAACAAATTTAATTGAAATGTTCATGTACAAATTGAGGTCAGAGGGCCTCTTTAAACACAACATTGGAAGTAATTACACTATCCTCTGTTAAACGCACATGATGACTCATACTTACGTATCAACAGGAGACTTGAATGTGGAATCCGCCGCATTTTGATAAAAGTTATTTAAAGAATGCGAGATATTGTTGCAAATGAACAAATGTATCAGTTTGTGCGCCGTTAACGTCAGGAATATTTACCGTTTTTTTGTTTTTTTTTATTATTTAAAAACCAATTTTAGGAAACTATAGCAATATTTAGGAAGCAAGATATGCCATCGCATGTTCTCTGATAAATTCTGTGCATTTTGGTACCTCATTTATAGAATTTGGTTGCGTATAAGTTGAGAAAAAGGTATCTTTACAGTAGAAATAATATAGAAGATTTGTTTCCCGACGAGCTATTGAATTAAAATTATCCGTACAGATAGGAATAAGATGCCATTGTATTCTTACGCTATTTCTTGTTCTACCTATGTAGCATGAGTCACCATTATCGACAGTTAACATTTGTATTGATAGTTTATCTGCAGCATAAATTTTAGCGATGAAAAATAAATCAAATAAATAAAAAACTGTCTCCAGCTATTCGGTGCTAAGTGAATGTATGCATATCAAGTTTGATAATGATATTAAAATATATTTTAAGAATATATCTGAAAATCGTGTTGTTACTTCTATACTGAAAATAAGAAAATATTATAATGAGTTTAAAAAATCGACGTAAAAACCCACGTTTTTATTCGAGATAAATGAGGAAAGCAAACCAAATTGCCTTAGTCAAATGTCGGAAGTGTTAATTTTACAGATATAAGACTATATATTTTCAAAATCAAAAATGTGGTACGAATGACATTCAGCATCTGACAAATATGACGATGAATTTATGCCACTCCATCGTCAAATTTGTAGCGAATGGATACCACGTTTTATGTGTTGAAGGTATACTGTTTTCTCTCTATCAAATTTCAACGTCGGACCTTAGTCAAATTAAGGATGATTTATATTCTTCTTTTTAGTTTGAATGAAAACTTTGGTTTTAAATTAATGCTCTAATTTATCGTAGTATATCTTCACCTTTAAAAAAAATTCGAATTTATCTAGCATTGCATATTTCAGAAAGAATTTTAGAGTTATTTGGATCAACGTAAATGAGTTCAAAGTTAATATTTAAGACTATTACAGTACTATTTTTATACTCAAAAGTTTAAAGTTCGAATATAATGTCCCAAAAAAGATCAGTCAACTAAAATTTTGAATAATTTTATACGACACGTCGCATATATCTTCGTTTTTTAAATCCAGATGCATCCAATTCATTTGTAATAGTCGGGGTTTATGCCAACGAATAAAGTGGGAGAAACAAAAACGCGTTTTTGGTCTTTCATTAGTAAAATTAAAACCTTGGCCCTTGGGCCAAGGAAAAGTGGCATATTTTCTTATTTTTTTTAGTTCGAATAAAATAAAAAGACGTGGATTTCCAATTAATTGTTTTGATTCATTGTATTGCTTTCTTTTATCGGTGGAAGGAAATGGTGAAAATCCGTTCGAACTTGTCTTGTGAAGTCGTTGTCCGTTTTTTTTTATTCTGGACAACGTGGCATCGTGGCGGCTGGCGCTGAGCCGCTGTCTCCATCGGCGTGGGCGATATCAAGCGATAGCGTGGGTAGCCTTCTCTCTCTTTCACGGAGCGAACGCAGGGAAGAGAGACACTTGGAACTGTCCCGTCTCCCCACGCACGTGTACACACAATCATTATCGCACGTTCTTGTTTCTCCAGCCAGCTGGCTTATCCGAGCGAAGTCCACCTCTTGTCCCAGCCATGACTCTGCCCCCACAAGACTAAACGAGTCAAGACCAGGCGAGGGGGGGTTTTGGGGGATAAAAAACCCCCCCGGAGCTCAAAGAAATTTTTAAGTTTAATGCATTTTACTTAATTGGATTGATATTACTTATATAATAGAATAAGAATTAATAAAATATCCCTCAGGGCGCCGTAAAACTCACCATTTTGAACCTTTTATCTTAAAATTCAGCAATTTATTAACCTCGCACACACTGCTTATCCTGGTGGGTATTCCATATCCCCACAAAACCTGGAATTAGTTGCACCTAAACCCCCCTAACCTTAATTCCTAGCTGCGCCCCTGGTCAAGACAACATGCGTAAATTCCACCTTTTCGATTGCTTCAACGTATTCATTGTTAAACTTGTTTAATGAAACTACTTCGTACTTTCCACTTACAATTAGCTTTAAAATTACTCCTAACTACGTTACTCATACAGTTTAAAATACGGTTCTATATTTACTCATCTCTGTTCCTCTCATATCTACCCCTGCGGTGCCCAGTTTTTTATTTTTCGCCATGGGAGTAGTAACCCAAAAAGAATGGCTAAGAATTTAAATTAACAAACACAAAATTAAACTCAAAGTTATAAAAATGAATGAATTTATACATTTAAGTGAATTGAGTTTGACGTCTTTGGCGGTACCTTGAGAATTTCGATATCATGGTAGAGATAAAACAGTTGTTTTATTTCCACAGATTTTATTTCTTAACCGATATATGGTCCGACAATATACACTTAGTACCTAATAATAGTGTATACTTTCGAAACATAGGTCAGCTTAGAAATAATATATTTGGAAGTAAAACTACAGTTTTATCTTTATCATGATACCACATTAAAGTGATTTTGGTTTCAATTAAATACGTATTTGTAGGCTTCAAGCGTCAAGGTTAATGACTATAAACTTTTGTCGTGAATATCTCAAAGCATCAATCTCCACCATGCAAAAGAATCCGATAGAAATATTCAAATGATCATCTTTTCATTCGTGTCTTCTACTTTTCAAGTTTGGCGTGACTCGATCGTTGACCGGACTCAGTCGAGGTATTATTATTTCTTTCGTTGCCTTGGATGCGATGGATCGGAGACCGCATTGCACTCTGGTCAATGTCTTCCATTGGTGGTGTCGCGTGCTCTCCGTGTCCAGTGTCAATTGCGTGCCGCCACTTGCACCGCAATGCCTCACCACCGTCTCAGGTCGCGTGTGGTGACGCGAAAGAACTTCCGTACGGAATCGAATTCCCTCTCTCCAAGAAACCGCAAACATTTCATTTCTTTTTGGCGATGGACAGATATTAATGCAGTCAAATGATCTCATGTATAGATGATGTCTCCATGCTCCTGGGTTTCACCGCGTGGATTTTCTTTGCGACGACAGTTTCTCCGGCATTCCAACCGGCGTCTTCAGGTCGATGTCGGGGTTCAGTTTTTGGTGACTTATGTAGTGCATTCTTGGCGCCAATTTTTCATGCTGGAGGCTGATTTGTCCTCCACCTTTATTTTCTCTAATGACCCTCTTCCTGAGAAACTGTCGTCGCAAAGAAAATCCACGCGGTGAAACCCAGAAGCATGGAGACATCATCTAGACAACGCCGCGGAAAACTACACATCGATCTCATGTACATATTGAAAATATTAGTTTTTGGCTGCCATTATTGTGTTTAGCCGTTACTTCTCGCGAAAGATTCATTTAAATTTTACTGTACGCGTCGACAAGTAGTTTTCATTTATCGTCACATTTATACATTTTTACTATTCAAAGGAATTACCAAGTTTCCCCGATTTCCGGTTGAGCACAGTGACTTCTTGGTCCGAGTGGGACTTAAAATCTAGCCAATATATTTCATTTCTTTTATGCAGAACGGGGGTTCCATTACAATAAATAGTAAATGAAATGGAATTGTTACTGGTTACTTAGTTACCATGCTTAGTTATTCTTCAACTCTTCCGATTACATCAGTTGTTTGTGTTTAATAATGGAGCTGTTTTTTTATTTTTGTTCGGTTAACTCTTTCCACTTCGTTTACTTCAAATGACATTCCTGGAAATGGATAAAAATTTCCACAAAAAAATCTGTTTTCAAACGATTAATAAAAAAAACTTTTAAGTGTCCCATAAAAGGCATTAAAATATCGCCTCTGGCCACATGAAATTATCGAATCCCACCGTTTTAATTCAGTTAATTAAAGATCTCCCAATTGTTTTTTTTTCACGCATTTAGGATTTATGATCGTTTAAGTGGGTCGCTAATTAACCAGCAATTTTTTTTCGTGAACTCATCAAGAATTTTCCTGAGGCGCGTTCGGAATTATATTTCGGATTTAGGATACTTTTCGGAATTAAATTAATTGTTCCAACATTAATATGAAGTAAGCATTTGAGTTTCAATCATAGTCGACGCTAAATCGTTTAGAGCGATTAGTACTCAATTATAGACGCGCGTTTTCAGCAATGAACTTTGAAATGCTATGCGATATCTTCTTTTTGTAAAAAAAGTCAATACACATGTGTATAAGGAGTTATATTCTGCAAACCAAGACTCAATATAATAGGTAAATGAGAAGAAAAAAGTGGATTCTATAGGCAGTGAAGATTTTTCTGGTTTTACGCTGTGTACTATATATCATATACCGTATCCTTTCATCGTCTGTGTGCAACTCGCATATTTTCCTCAAGGGTTCAGGAATCCAAGGTAGCAGTCATTGGATTCCTGAAACCTTGAAAATAGATTTGGAATATCACACCCGGTGTAGAACACTAGATATCTTCGCTTCGATTGCTCACCGGAAAAAAATCAGATATTACATTGGATAAAAAACAATGCTATTTCATTTTAAGATGTCTCGGTTTCAGAGAAAAATCTATCGTAATAAAACAAATATTTATTATTAAAAAACACAGAATTCCAAGGCACTACTTATTTTCCTGCCTTAAAAAAATGCAGATTTATTAATAATTTATTTAGTTTTCTGTAACTTAGTTTCCTGTAAAGTCGTTGATTTACTAATAATTGACCTTTAAAAATCAATTCCATTGGGATCCAATGAAGTAGGAATGCGGTGAACTATCTCAAGTGTCGTTTCAAGCCTACAATCTCCAATCTAAGATTATTTTAAGCAGCCTTACTTATCCTAATGGTTTGATCAAATAGAAAAATAATGACTGATGATTATGTTTTACATTCACTGATTTGGGGTGTAAAGTATTTATTTAACTAAAAAGTTCAAAATTTAGGTTCATTTTATGAATCTATATGAAAAACAGCGCAAAACTTCTTTACTTTATTTAATTTCTGTTTCTAATTTTTGTTGTGATAAATCAGCGTATTTTATGGTAGAAAGTAAGTAGTGTCTTGGAATGCTGTGTATTTTATAATCATTATTTGTTTTTATATGGTAGATTTTTCCCTAAAACTGAGACATATTCAAATGAATTAACGTTTTTTTATGCGAATTTATCTTTAAATTATGGTAAATAAGCTTTCTAAATTAAGTCTTCTCATTAATTCGACGCTCTCCTTTGTACAAGTTTTGTTAATTTAAACAAAAGCATTAATCCATCACTGTTGTTTAAGACAGGAAAATAGAAAGTGTCTTAGAATACATCAATTTTTATATTTTTGATTTATCCTGTAGATTTACTTCTAAAACCTATACATTATAAACTTATTATTAAGCTGGAATGGCTTTTTTAAATTTGAATTTATCTTGAAAAAATAGTAAATACGCTTCATAAATAAAGACTCACTTGTGCGACGCGAGGTTTTTCATCTGTATCCGAGTACAACCGAGGTTCGAATGTACTGGAAAACGGCCGGTGATCGTAAATATAAAATGCTCGAGAGCTGGACCTGATCTTCCTTACCCCTTTTAATCTACGCATGTTCGTCGGCATCCGGGTTCTTCATTTCAGTCTTGGTTGGGTGGGGTTGCCCTTCGCTGAGAACTGAGTGGGACCACGACTTACCACGTATTGTGTTTCGACACACCAACGCAGCCATCGAGATGCGTAAAGGACATCTGGAGGACAAGACGCGTGGAGAAATATCAACGCTAAACAAAAGACTTCACGCGCGTTTTAAATGCGTGAAATGCGGGAATTAATTTCTTCTTTAAAACATGCAGGGAAACTTCCTGGAAGGTCGAAAGTCGGTAATCTAAAAGTTCTATATTCGGCGTAAATACTTGTTCGACGTTTTCTGTTTCCCTACCTAAATACCTTACGGACGTATCGTTATCCCGACCACATTCTCGAATTATTAACGCAAGGAGTGCACCAAGAGACCTGCAGCCCTCTAGGCTCTTAAAAGTGTTAACCAGGAAAACGTTGGAGAAAACATTCGTTTGAGAAATATATTTGAGAAAAATAGTGAGGAAAGTATAATAAGAAATAAAACAAACGACATATCAAAATCATTAATAATACAATAATTGAACTCAGAGAAAAACCCGTTTGAATATAAAGAACAAGGCAAATAAACTGCAAATTCACGGATTCGAACTAAAATTATTTTTAATAGAGTAGGTAAGAATCAGCAACGTGGAAGGGTATTGCACATACTCACTAAAGAAAGGAAGATAGAGCATTGTGGAAGAAGGGACCTCAGATCGAAAAATAATGTGGATACAATATGGAAAAACTCCGGAAAAAGACGTCAATACGGCTAAGAAACAACTCTACTCCTTGTTTTTTTGGTTTAAATACCTTGTGCGCGACTATTTGCTTTTTTAGTTCTCCAGATGTATGATAGATGGTGTCCAGAATACGCTATTTTTTCTATGAAGCTGATAGGCTAATATGTTCGTTCATCCTAATTTATATTTATTTATATTTTTCTGTGAACCGACTCAAATGCTCTTCGAGGATGGTAGCGGCCTCTGTGTTATGAACGCCGCCTTAGGCTGCGCAACTCGACGCTTGATATACGGAAGCATAAACTCTCTTATTTATTTCTCACATTTTCATGAGCCTTTCTCCTTGATATTAACTCTCTATTCTCTGGCTCAACCTTATAGCAGTTCATTTTATCGTAAATGAAAAGAAAATACTTTATCATATTCCACCAATTTTTTTTTTCAAGTTGCCTCTAGTTTCGACGCAGCGGCGTCATCTTCAGGCGCGTATAGTCAGTAAAGAGAAGAACTTTGTTATATTCCCCCATTTTATTTTCAGTTATAACTAGTTTCAAGTACCTGAACGTGACGCCGCTGCGTCAAAACTCTTTGTACTTGAAAACAAATCGGTGGAATGGAACGAAGTTTTTTCGTTTCATTTACGATCCCCCCTTGATTATTAAATTCCCCCTCAACCCCTGTTTTGTGCGTGTCTATTTTTAGACTGCGTAGGTCGCATGTTTTCTCCTCCACTCGCGAGGAGAGAACTTGCCGCGGTGGTCCGAAGGAAAGTCTTTTTCCTTTAAAAAATTCAACGGGCACTCGAGAGAGAGAGAGCCAAGTGTCGAGGGCATCTCCGCGCGTTACAAAATAACTCAATTAATATTTGATGCTCCGGCGGGTTGGGGAAGCTGCGGAGGCCTACGACGACGGCCTCTCTCTCTCTGGACTCAGGAAAATAAAACTGCGTCAGTTCGCGGATGAGTGTTTTCGCATATTGAAGAGAAACTTCTCTGCATCGCTTCAATTATCCCAATTTAAACCTAGAGTTAGTTATGTGCTCGTATACTTTGTGACCTATGATGACAAAATATTTCGCATGTACGAAATAAAATGGCGTTTCTTGTATTGGACCTCTCTTTTTTGTAGCTTTCTTAAGGATTTATGTAATGGTCGTGTGATGTAAACAAGTCGCTGGTGAAAAATTTGTTTCCAGGTAGCAGTAGTGTTTGCATGATCAGCAGAGTCCTCTGGATGGCACTCTCCACACTACTCCTTCACCAATGCCAGTCTTCGCATACGCTTCCTATGTTGGAAAGGCAGGGACGATCTTAAATCTATGTATTTTTGAATGTCTAATGATCTTCATATGTACAAAGAACTTTAAAAAAAACATGATATACAACCATGTCCACGCAAGATTCTAAGGGGCATTTAGCCCAACGTTGGTGGACACCACAGTGGTGATTTATCGCTTAATTCTCCTGCTATTTTTGCGGCCAAAATTACTGGCTTTGACCCTTTCTCATATAAGTGGAGGACGTCACGGATTCCGACCAGGCGGGTTACCGCTTCTCCAGTGCTCTTCGTCCCCGCGCATCGCCTACCGTTGCTCGTCTTTGCTTACACTCATGTGATCTATTCATTCCTTTAGTTAGAAAATCTTTCTGAACAGGGACTCATAATGATGTCACCAACTAATGAAAAATGGGCGGCAACTTTTTTATTTTATATTTTCGTGGGAATGTGACCTATGATGACAAAATTTGTTTCCAGGTGGCAAGTTTTTTTTGTCGCAGCGAACTTGTATTTGTTCTACTGAATTGCTTAAATGAGTTCCGATTCCTGGTGTGAGAGATCCATTCATTGAAGACTTACGTCAAACGGAAGTGTTTGGCAAGTCGTAAACGTGAACATTTTGCTTCAGGGGTTACCCATTCAGACACGACAAACAGTTTATAAAACTTCCGGTCCGTCTACGAATCGTGTCGTAATCTTTCGCGGGTATTGCTCGTCGACTGCCCCGCCCCAGGTCTGCATAGCAGCTGATTCTAACATAAGAGACGCGATGGGTAATGCCTCGTTCACATTACGATTGTCCGAGCGATCGTCCTAACTATAGTTGGCCGAACTAGCCGTGTGAATGCATGTCCTGACAATAGTTCACGTAGTTCTGAACGTTGCCACTTTACGATGGTTAGGCGCTGGGAGACCGGAAGAGGAAGTGACTAGAGAAAGACGAAAAGCTCGTGAAGCTCTATTTTTTTCATGGGTTTGTCCGAGAAAGGAAGAATATGGGCGGAAAAAAAATTCGATAAATACGCGTTGAACACAGTAATATCTTGACCCTGCATACCTCAACAGCTTCGCTAACCGTCAAATCTCGTTCACTTCAGATGTCAGCACTAGATGACAGCACAGGTTTTAACAATCGTCGTGTGCATGCACGATAGTTCCAACGATTGCTGGAACAATCGTAATCTGAACGAGGCATGCTCGCCCACGTGCCTAGGAGTGCGCATGCGTGTAGGCGTCGCTCGGCCCAGGTGTCGCCTCGTGCCCACGCGCGCTCTCTCGCCCACCCGTGTCCTTGTTCGCGGACGGGTTAACGGCCGCCATTTTGCTACCTATGCATTCGAAGGTGGGCGTGCCGACCGACTGGTCCCGTGGAGTTGCTTGTAGAGGTGGGTGTTTCGGTTCATTTTTGAGGACTCGATTCACCTGATTCGATCCATGATTCGATTCTTCGAATTGTTCATTATGCCGGCCGGCCTGCCGGCCTCGGTCTGCCAAACAAGAGGTCGCGGGTTCGATTCCCGCCTAGGTAGTTTGTGTACATTATAACTGAGTGTTAAAATGTTCAAAACCCTGATTTAAATGTCCATGTAGAGCTGTTTTCGGTGAGATGGGAATAAATAAATAAAGAACGAAATCAACTTTAGGCTGGACGGCGATATTTAGTGGAACTTGGTGACAGGAAACATAATAAGGATACACTGTTGTATGTTGCACAGAAGTTTTAATAACCGACCCAGGTTTCGACAATACTCAATGTCGTTTTAAAGTGACTATACACGAATTTGCGAGCTTATATCATCACCACCACCTCCCTGCCTTAACCCCCCCCCCCCTCCCTGGTGTATATAACCTCGTAAATTTGCGTATAGGCACCTTGAAAATGACATAGTGTATTGTGGAAACCTGGGTCGGCTATTAAAACTTCTCTGGAACATACAACCGTGTATCCTTATTATGTTTCCAAAGAACGAAATCACAGAAATTCACGATTCGTCAATTAATTAACTTTCTATGTTCCACATACTCTATTTGGCAGACCAACATTATTAGAAATATTTGTAGCTATAACAGAAAATCAAACAGGGTGGTTGAAACCGGTTGATCTGTACCAAATTAAGTTTGTGGAATGGAGAAATTTATCTATGCACTACTTAAATTATTTAGCCATGAGCAAATTGAGCAATATTAGGTCGCATGAGATTGATGAACAAAATACACTGTTTTGTATTGAACCAAATCCATAAATCCGTGTCGCATACGCAGTGGATCCAAGTGATATTTGATTTCATCATGGGTGAAAATTCAAGGTACATAATCAGCATACTTCATTCCAATCTAACAATAAGGCGAATATATACCGAATTAAGTCTATATTAGTTCATGGTAATGCAATTTGATTCCTTTCGGTAACCAACCTTCATTACCAACATCCTATCCGTCTTTCAAAGATGAGAAACAAAGATAAACCTCTAGTACCCCAAGTAATTTCCTGTTCTCGGTTTATTACGTAATCCGCTGAATATAAATCTTCCATTTAGAACAATTTATGCTCTGCTGACTCAGCTAGCAGCTGCACTATTTGATTAGATAGCAACGCAACCAACCACAACCGACTCTACTGGATTTGGATTCTTCGTTCATTTTGAACGACTTCATCAAGAGGCATGATTCAAATCGTTCGGTTCATTCCAATTAATCGCTCACTTTTCGAACGGCATAGCTCCAGTCGTTTTCTCTGTTGGCAGGCCTCAATCGGATTGAATTTAAACGACGTATTCATGTTCGTTTGCTTCCGGGAAGACGATCTCCTCCAACCAATAGGGCCGTTCACTTTCACTTGAATTGTTTGATCCTTCACTGAGGATATCTTTGGGCCCATAGTTTTTTTTCTTTGTCGCCATCGAAAACTTATCTTACGGTCTGAAATATTTTGGGTATTATATCTAACAAGTAATAGTCACTAACATCCATCCCCTTAATGGGAGTTAATTAAGGTGAGTGCTTCGAGCTCGTTAACTTTCGTATGCTGACATTCTTAATTCTGATTCCCTGAATAAATTATAATAAATGACCTCGTTTTGCGTTCTTGTATTGTTTTTCATTGTAATGTGTCTGCGTACTCCTGTGGTTACCATTTATAAATATTTTTAGTTTGTAAAGATGTGGGTTTGGTAGCAATAAGTGATGGTGCTAAAAAAAAACACCTGCAAACTCTTGAATAATGTTAAATACATAATATATCGAGTTGCAATACCATTAGCATGTTGAAAAATTTATGTCCATGCTATTGGAAAGTATTTACTGGTTTTCAAACTTGTTAAGTATGCATTTATTTATTCGTCATTGAGATTTCAACTATTCATAATTTATGTTTTATAACATTAACCTCAGGTCTGTTTGAAATCGAATGCCATATTTGTTGGAGTAAATGATTTATCATTATTCATGTTCTACTTATTTAGTTATTTAATTATTTTTTCATGTTCTACCCTAAATGTTGTGATGGGTATATGTGCATACTTAGGTTTTCTTGCTATGATTGTTTGAATTAACTTCAAGATTTCATTTCTATGCCCTGATGTGTTAGTTGTGCTGAATTCCATTCGGAAATATCTGATATATTTTGTACAAGTTTATTTTGTGATCTCTTTTGTATGTAATATTCATCTTATGTTCATAATGGACAATTTGTCCAAGAACAATAAATATTATTATTATTATTATTATTAAATACTCCAGAATTTTATAAGCCTTAAAATAATTTTGAATGGATATACTACTGTGGTCCAATTATCCCTTTGTCGTACTGGTTGCTTCTTTTTCTTCCTGAAATTTGTCCTCGAGATGATTTCGAGGTAAGCTACAAAACTTATTAAGTACCCATAATTGTGTTTAAGTGTCTGACGTGCATATATGAAATGCGTTTTTATAAATGTAACAATTTGGTTTGTCAAAATGATGTCTAAGAAGCCTCTCACTCGAGGTCACTATGACAATTGTTAAAAAAAATATTTTTTTCAAATTTTGGGGTAAAGATGTGACTTGACTTGCCCATAAATTTCAGTAAATGATGCATTTGTCTATTGGAGATAAAATAGTTTGAAAATGATTGGCAAAAAAAGAATTACCTGTTACAAATATCCTAAACGTGTTAAAAGTTAATTCAGTTTTAAGTTACGTGCTATCAACATAATTCCAGGGTGCATTGAGTAGACACTTGTCAACTTTTGCGTGTATCTTAATTAGTTGCTTTTTACACCTATACAGGTGCTAAGGAAACAAATTCGCATTTGAGGTATAGTAAAAAATTGAACTATTCTATTATACCCTGAAAATTTCCACTCTCTAGGACAAGTTTTTAATGAGTGTTAGGTCATGAGAAAGATTGTCCGAGCCAGAAAGGGAAACGGCGGGAAGGGTAGCTGAGAATATTTTTCTTAAATTTTCGTGTAATTATAGCGAAGTATTGCATTTATTTTATGGAGAAATTGGATATGATCTGTGTAGCTAATTGATTTTGCTAACGAAGTTTTGTGTAAATACACTATCTTAAATACGAAAGGGGAAAATTAAACTCCACGGCCTCATGAGGCCTGGTTACACGGGACATTAACACGTACAAGTTAATTAAGGTGAGTGATTCAATCGCATAAATCGAAAATGTAGCAAAAACACGCAAAAATAGCTCGAGAAGTTCGCATTTGTAGCCGCGGGACGGTGGCCAGAACGTTGGAATTTTCACACACTCACTTATCCTTGCTGCCGAACTTTATCCTTTGTGAGGGTTGAAAGGACCAAAACTATGGCTTCCTGGTCAACGACCTGGTATACTTCGTAGGGCTGTATAGACCCTGCTAAAGGGTTCCTAGTTGTTAGTCGATGTAAACGCACACAAAAACTCGTAAAAATAACAATCACGCACAGGATCGCTCGCACATTCAGATGGCTTCTACACTTGGGGAGAAAATAGCTCCAACAAGAGCGTTGCCAAAGGTCAGAAGGGGTCGAATACGTATTTCGGCTCACTAAGTGGCCTTCCTCGGCGAGCTGAAGGAAAAAGGGCACTTATTACACAAGGTCGAGGGTGAAATGAGTGTTTATAGGACAGTAGAAATAATTGGCATCAGATCAAATCCCATGTTTCTATGGAGGGTTTTAAATTTCTCTAGCTCCTTAGTTTTACTTTGCGATAAATGAGGTGAATATCGGGTCAACCACTCAAATCAGAAATCGCAATTCATTTACATGATTTTTTTCATACGCGGAAGGGTGATACATACATGACGTCATTTGAAGTTTAGGTTCATTTACTCGTTTAAGGAGAACCTTTTGTTGCAAAATGAATCGCTAACACAAGAGTGTTAACAATATCTCTCCATGCTATATCAATGCAAAATTGAGAGGAGTTGCTAGGAAGCGCCCGACGTCATCAACTCATCAGCGAAAGGGTTGAGGCCGTCGGTTTTTATAAAGTAGGTCACCGGAAATATCTCGATAAGTAGACCACGGATCGAAAGCGGAAATAACGGTCTCTTTATCTTGCAGTTCCTATCAAAATCAGCAATTAAAATAATTTGGCGAACGAGCCCATTCTGGTTTTTTTATGGCAACGTTTCTCTCATTTTTCTCTTTGTTCCCGCCGAAAATTTGTTAAAATATGGTGCGTACGTACTTCTAAGTAATCAATGCTTTTATGATCGTGTATGGCGCTTGGGATGGTGTTGTCCTTTTCCCGGCCGTGCCAGTGTCCGATGCCGGCTGAGAGGACTGTCAACAGCGTGACGTTTTGTTGTGAGGCTGAAGCGGTTCGTTGGCCATGAACCTTTTGGAACTCGTCTCGCTCAATCCCTATTTGTCAGATGTCTCGCCTCCCAACGATAACCGCATTCCAATCGCATTTATCCTCTATTTTTCATCTCCTTTGACGCTCATTATCACTTCCGTGTGCTCTCCAGTAGACTCTGTATGCATAAACCCGGCTCTTTGGAAGCCTTGAGCTAAGCTCCGTCTCTTATTTGGGTCAAAAATTTTGTCTAAGTACAGGGTAGCTAGAGATTTTGTCAGGATTTTTAACTATAAAACTCTTTCTTTTCCTTAGATGTTTTTCTGAGCACCTTAAAGAACGGATTGTTTGTGATCAACACTAGAAGAATCATACCGTTAATTTAACGGTTACTTCTTCTTGCATAATCATTTGCCTAGAATGTTTTGTCGTCTTAACTTTTCCAACTTCTATTAATTTTTATGGTACGTATTCTGTTAAATTATAATGTATAATTTATTTATTTTCGCTTAGAAATGGAGTTAAACCACCTTTTTATCTTAGGAGACCCGTCTAAATGATGTGTTAGACGTTTCAGTTTTATTTTGTGACGGTAGCGCGTGTTTTATTCAGGAAATCACTTCACTATATTACATCTGGCCATTTTTATGTCATAGTTAGCTTATTTATGCATGTGACATTCTTTATTACATTT
This sequence comes from Ischnura elegans, assembly GCF_921293095.1. Taxonomy (NCBI): domain Eukaryota; kingdom Metazoa; phylum Arthropoda; class Insecta; order Odonata; family Coenagrionidae; genus Ischnura; species Ischnura elegans. Next base: position 21,459,100 of record NC_060256.1, read on the forward strand.
TGAATAGAAATAATCAGCATACTTATCTGCCATACCGAGGGGCGTGTGGTAGGGCAAGGCGTTGGAAGAAGGAGCGACGTGACCGCTGTCGATTAAATAATTTTATTATAAAATGATTCGTAATAAACTCAGTTGTATTACTAAATAAAGAAAGAGGTTATAAGTGTTGCAGTCATCAATTAATTTTAGTATAAGCGAAGACATATTTTTAATAGTTACTACATATTTTTACTAGTTACTAATCGTAATAAACTCAGTTGTATTACTAAATAAAGAAAGAGGTTATGAGTGTTGGAGCCATCAATTAATTTTAACATAAGCGAAGACATATTTTTAATAGTCACTACCCTTGTAATATTGGTCCATCTAGGTTACACCCCGGTAGTTCTATCATCAAGCTCGCAGTATATTTACGATTTCGTGAGTTTAATAAAATAATCCTAACCCGGAAAACTTTTATACAGTGTGATAGTTTCAAAATGCCTGATCAAACACAATGCTTCTTATCTTCCCTCGACATGGTTGGGTAACATGACGTATAATTCCCGATTAGTGTTTGGTGTTAATGGCTACTGGTGGTCGAATTTACGGAAGCGACTTTGAACGATCACCTGGGTCTCAATGTAGTACATTACCCCAGGCGGCCCCAACATTTTGTTATTGAGTCAATAAAACAGGAAAGCTGCCGTTGGCCTCTGCCCTTAGGCATAATAATGAGTCCGTTTCCCGTTACTTTTCTCGCAGCGGTATTGAAGCCGTTAAAGAGTGTTTTTTTTCTTCGACCGTGGGGTTACTGACTCAGTAATACTGACTCAGTAATACTGAGGCGCGTGTTGCTACGTGGGAACTTCAGGGTTAAAAAATCGCCTCGAAATACGAATAAAAAATGTCGCCCTTCATTTGAGCTTGACAGAGGCATGTATTCGCGCCAGTGTCATCGTCGCGACACCTTAAAATGATTTTGTACCATTCGGTAGCATTCCTCGTGCCAGTCATAGATTCTCATTTCTTCCACGAGACCTTTATACTCCCGTTGAATGTCGAAAGCTTATGCTCTACGATTTCTCATAGGATGGGTTCGCTGGCTTCGTCTTGGTTCCTAGAAATGTGTGCCTATTTAATCCATTCACTTCATGGAAAAAATCGTAAATATCTTTAGTTTGCTCCTATGCATGGCACCCTCGGACAGCTCAGCTACTATTGATGTTTCTCATTTAATATTTGACGTGTTTAATATCGCCGTCTAAGTTTTGGAAGGCAAATATTGATAATAACTAGTTCGGAATTTAAAGAAATGACTTCGGCCTTCAGCTCTTTCTCATTTCCGTTGTTTCTATGCCCGACTTTTTATGCTCCGCAACTATCTTAAAGTTTCCTCTATTTGTGCTATTATTTGAAAAAAAAAACTATTTGCCTGTAACTAAATAATTATGTACTTGTAAGTTGTGTGAACCTTATGTCATATTAAAAAAGGCCTGGGAATACCTGCATAATTTTTTCTTAAAGTTTCTTTTATGCATGGAATTCCTAAGCTAATTCCTCTAAGTTTTTTGGCAGGGGGTGACTAATCACCTCCAGTATGCGCTATACTTTATTTAAAAATAATAATAATTGATAGTAAAAGTAACGCGTACGTATCCTTGGTCATTAAGCGTAATGCCTGGGTCATTAACCATGCATGCATCCCTCCATTCAACACTTCTTCTTCTTCTTCTTTCTCTAATCCCCTTTTGCTGTTAGGCGTCGGGTTCCAACAACCACTTTCTAAACTCCCTCCTATTCTGAGCGAGCCGCTCCACATCATCTTTCGTCGTATAAAAAACTATTTTCCAGCCAGTACTGATGTATGGAACGTAGAGCCTTACCCTACTAGATGAACACAGGAGTAGATTCCATTCAACGCAAGAATATAAAAAAATGCACTAATTCGTCGTTGAGACTTTTGAGGTTTCAAAGCAATGATAGAAGAAACTTTTTCGGGTCTTGCCGCGTGATCAGAGTAGTCTGACGTTTCGAGGCCCCTGCTGGTCGCTTCTTCAGGGGAAATGGTAGTGCATTCTCTTGTGGACAGGTATGTAAAATAATCTTTTAGGTCGATGGGTTTGGTGTTGTAGGGTAAGAGGAGTGGACAGGTAATGGTTGAAAGTTTGAAATAGCCCACAAATGCACTTACGTGTAAGTCTCTTCATTATCCATCATAAGAGAGATCCATGCATTTTACCAGCTTGCCCCAATTTTCCCTGCTATGAGATTTTGCGTAGTTTTTTTTTTCTACTCGCCCTACAGATGAAACAAATCGCTGGATCTCTCGTATAAGCATCGATTGACATTCCAGCCGACTCGAATCCATTGGAGAGAAAAAAATGAATGCCGTGAACCACCGCATGCCAACTGATGGAGGAAATTTTCGCGTTTTAGTATTCCGGCCTCCCAGCTATTCCCGTGGCTTACGCGCGTGTGGATGGCACGGTCGGAGGTGCTTAGAGGGGGGGGGAGAAAGCGCCTCTAGTGAGTGCGTCGTCAACTATTCCAACATCCCCCGAAATAATTTTTTTTCTGCCTTTCGTATCGGCCAGCTCTTTAAAATTCATCGGTGATTTTTTTCGGCGAGAGCCCCGTTTCCCCCACCACCCCACCCCTTTCATCTTTCAAGGGGATGATGATGACGTCGTATAACAAAACGATCTTGCCGTTAGCAAGGGTATTTCCGAGTGTTGCCGCTGCGAGGGCGTGGCTGGTGGGATTCCCCCCGTGGACCATTACCGCAGAAAATAGGTGGCCCCGATGAAATTTGAAAGGCCCATCTTGGCACACTCGAATGTTTGGGGAGGAAAGTTATTTTTTATTTCTTTTCGGGCAGTGTGAATTACAGGAAATTTCGCTTTCCCGCGATCCTTGCGCCATCTGTGAACGTGTGGGCAAGTATAAATATGTGAGCTTAACGTATATAGAGATGGTGAGCTTCCTGTGATGCACTGTGAAATCACATCCAATATTCTAGCCATTGAATTGTATGATCCCTTGAAATTTGTGATGTGTGTGTGAACCACAGGGGTGGACTGGCCACGGCCGAATCACAACAGTAAACTTACATGGAAATCCAAAACTTGCCAGCCTTTTGTAACTAATGGAGTACGAACATCCATGAAGATTAGAACAATGGGAAGTACTTTTATTATTAAAGTATTCTACCGATTAAGATAGGTTTCCATGGAACACTAACAAGAATTCTGGGAGCCTCCCCTTCCATCATGCACTTCCCTCTTCAATGAACAATAAGGCCTACTCCCTTTCATTCTATCTAAAAATCCTATTCTTTTCCTTCCCCTCCCTCGTTTACCTAACATTCTTCCCTCTAACACCCTTTCCAATATCACCACCCCGCCAAGTACTCGCTCCATGCAAACCTTCTCTCATCCGTATCTCAAAATCTAAAAGTTGCCTCTCCTCACCCACTATGTCCAGCACTTCGTTATTCCTCCTCCTCTCCGTCCACTTCGCTTTCCAATACCATTGTACGACGGTGAACGGAGTATATTTTTCAAACCATTTGCGTAAAACTTCTATCCGAATTTGTCTTGTAAATTTGGTCTATATTGTACTCTGCGCTCCCGTAAAGATTCCCATCCTAACTCGTGAAACACGTTAGTAACGCTGCTATTGTTATAGTAATAAACTTTCGCGAATATTGCCGCCCTGCGCAGTACTCTATTAAATTACATATCAGTCCTACCTCATTTATAGGCGTGGTTGTTAGCTCCTTGAATTTGGGGTGGGAAAGCCGTAGTAGACGTTCTTTTTTTTTCGTGGAAAAAAGTTGTGGCGTTTACGCGCTTGGCTCAGTTTGTATGCTAATGACTCTCCTCGCTTGCCAGCATTTTCCTCATCTTGGTTCAAGGTTTCCTTGGGCTCGGCTTCGTAAGTAAAATGAGGCAAACACTTTTTCTGTGTATTCTACGAAATATCGCCGAAGTTCTCGTATGGCAAGGAAGTCAAGGCCGATGGTCACTGTGCTGCCCTCTATAAGTTCTGTAAATTTGTTTTCGTTCTGAATTTTTTAAAAATTTTGTCATTGAAAAAAACAGTTTTGTGCCGTGAAAGGTTTATCTCCCTAGTTAGCTGAAAATTTTCCGTCGCCATTCATTTGTTCGTTATTAGTGATTTTTATTCTTTGTTAGCCATATCATTTATGATTAATTTGTGTACTGTCTCTATTATATCTGTGGCTCGGTGGGAAGTTTCTACCAAATTCCACATTCCAATCCTGTCGAAACTGATTCCCTCGGAGCCCAAATGCTTGGAGCGTCGTGCAGGTTGGTCACATATAGGTACATAATGGTTCACTGAGACCCATAATCACAATAAATTGTAAGAATCCGCTCTATGAAAGGGAAGGACGAGTTACGATGATAAAACCCTTCCTCATTCTCTCGAAAGTTCGAAATTAAAAAATGCACGAAAGTTTCTCCCCACTTTTCATGAGTTGGTGACGTCATTAGGGTTGAGTTGTCTTAATTCACTAAGGGAGAACAGCTCACTGAGTTAAGGAATCGCTCTTTGCTGTGTAAATAAAAGCTAACCACATTTGAACGAATTATCGCGAAAAAGCGGCTACCCGCGCGGCAGTAGATCGTGATGTCATCAACTTTTTTTAGAGGGTTAACTCGGTCGGTATTTTGTCCGCAAACTGCTAAAGAAGTAGGTGATGGACCGTGAAACGGAAAAAAATAAAGCTCTAGTAATGCTTCCTTCTTCGTTAGGATTTTGATTGATTGACTCTAGCCGTCTTTAATTCGCTATGTATGGAGCTACCTGCACCCAATTATCACGTTAGAAATAAATACTATAGTTTACTGCGGAAAATATTTATTACAAGATTTCTTACGCCTGCGCCCACGATTAAATACAGCTAATCCTTTGCGTGAAAGAGTCGAGCTGTCCGCTGTCGTTGTGGTCGCCACGCTCGTAAGTTCATGATAGTGTTTTGTTCCGCAGCTGAGGTTTGTCGTGAGTGAATTAATTATCCGTCGTTTAAGTGTCGTCATCCGATACCTCCGACTCATGCTCCCATTATTCCCACCATTTCCTTGAGAGCTGCGGAAAAGTTTTCTTCCTGGATTTGAGCCACACTGCGCACATGGATACGGTGGACGTACCGAGTTATGGAAAAAGGGATGGGATTCACTTAACAATCGAATACAAAATAGATGCCCAGAAACATTTCAATCCTGAAACCACCAACTGACCTTGCTCAGTTCAATTTTTGCAAATCTTGTAAGCGGGTCAATTATTATTCAGAGATCGTTGGCAAACAGTTTACCATAAAGGCTATTCGTCTTTCCGTGATATAAAAAAATAGAATACTCAGTTTAAATAAGTGAGCATACAATTGTTTTAAGCAAATTGTACATTCATGTGCATTAAAACACTTATTCTAAATTAAAATTTGTCAAAAATTTTGTTTAAACGCAAATATTTGTTAAAGTAGCGACGACTCCTCTGTGCTTGTTTTGGCTTCTATTTTTGTGCTCACAGTTCGGAAACATTTGGCTTTTGGTTTAATATTTTGGGCGTAGCTAGTTCAAAATTACCTTTGCCTTGTAATATAAGACACGATCTCAGGCGTTACTTCTTGGAACTGCTTCATCATAAATAAAAATACTTTGTTCTTTTCAACACTTTATTCTAAATAGTACGACCCGGGTCTCTGCATATCATGCTATCATAAGTTGATAGAAAGATCAGGTGATAGATAGATACCATCACCTGATGATAGCACGATATGCAGAAACCCAGGTCGTACTAATTAAAATAAAGTGTGGAATAGAACAAAGTATTTTTATTTTATGATACCTTTGCTTGATTTAGTGAATATCAGTTGCCAATATTTGTGATAAGTTCCAACTTCCTTGCTCAAAAAAATCCTCTGAGGTTTTGGCCAGCTTTTTTCGATATCAGCCCACCCTGCGCCGGCAGCCTTGTCAACAATTACCAGGTTGCTAACCCGAACTGCCTCATAAGACGCGCTACACCGGGACAACGCGAGGGAATAGTATTTCAATTTTTTCTATCTATATTGCCACTGTTATGAGAGAGACTGTGCTGTAGGTGCCTTCCGTGGGTGGATATTTCGTTGGTCAAGAGTGTAGAAGTTCTTTCCGCGATGTGACCCACTTTTGAAGCGCACATTGCGAGGGTTGCTGAACATTTGCGCATCCCGCACCTCGTTATTCCTTTCCTTCTGCTTCCCTCCCCTGCCTTCTGACCTTACTCATGCGTCATTACCTCTCATTGCAACAGCACTGTCATTGTTCCGACTTTTCCTCCATGCTTACCTTTCATGTTGGAAGCATTCATTTCTCATATTCTCCGCGCTTCGTACTTTTTTCGACGTTTCTCTTAACGTGCCTCGACGTCTGTCTATCACGGCGGAATTTTGCAATCGATTTTGAACTAACTTCCAGGTTAGCTAGAACTCGAAAAAATATTTAAATAAAGATAAAAATACCTGCTGACTATGCTTGTTATTAAACAGTTTCGATTCATTCCGATGAATATTCGTGTTATATTCAACAAAATTAAAATTAATAGTGTAGATTAAATTTTTTTTAAATCCACAAAATTACTGGTGTTGCTGCAGTCGTAAGATTTTAATCCAATTATAAGCAAATCAGTGGTGTCATCTTTCCGGCATTGGTTAACAAGGACATAACAGTCAAATAACTTTTATCAATTTTCGTTCTTCAAAATTTCTAATGTTTACATTCGTAACAAAAATATTAATAACTTGTAATAAAAACACACAGTATTATTTCCCTTCTAAAGGTAAAAGTTAAGGAAAGTGCGTTCCGGTGCACTGCTAATTTTGCCATGGTATCACCGAAGCATCATGAACAAATACAGAATAAGTGCTAATGTGTGAAGAACCTTTGAATTTTTAAAAATTGTTTTCATTTGGTGACTAGTTTCTGTAGCGAGGAAGCTTCATCTTGACTGCAATATTCAACTTTCCCAATGCATTGTTTAAATAGTATGCTTACTCGGATCATATCCTGCTGTACGAAAAATCAAAATTGTAGAACTTTTTTATCTCGCTTTTCACTCACCTGTGGACAAAAATCAAAGGTTGCTTTATTTAGAAATCTATATCTACCTACTTCCCCGTTGTTAAGCCGCTCCTACAGGCGTGTAGCGGAGGGTTTTAGGACATCAGACATTAAAAAACGAGTGTAAAGATCAATCCAGACTAAACTACGGGCTTTTTTTCACAAATTCAGAGAAGGGAGGCCAATTTCTCTCCGTGAGCCACCTCGCAACGTGATTATTTATTTCTTCATTACCACGACTCGCATATTATGAATGGCCTTGCATCGTTTTTCTTTGGCTTAAATTACATTTTTCTGCTCGTCGGCTTATGCACATTGTGCGAGTAACTGAAAATTTTTCAGCAAACATGCAAGCCTTTTGAGCTCACGGATATTATCATATTATGAAATGAAATATCCGGGAGTATAGTATGGAAATCCCATTTTAATAGTATACTTTAGCACCGAGTAGTTATGAATTTTTGGAATTTAGCTCCCAGCTATAAATTGCCGGGTATATGACATAATAACTGTTGGGTAGGGAGTAGTTGTATCATGTATAAATTAGAATAGGGTAGTTTCCTTTATAAAGGAACACGAAAGGTATTCATTGCGATTCGTTACCCACCATTAGTGTATTCTTAATATACCAATTATTTGGTTTTAGAAATCCCAGTTTAGACAAATAGCAATGGTCGATTTTAACAGCATTTGACAAATGCCAGATTGGCGCCAGTGCGATGCCACTCCACGTGAAGTCATAGGGACCTAAATGCTATACGAGTAGATAGGAGTTTTACATCGTCTGAGATTATCAGGGCAAGCATGAGGAACAGAGCTCAGGGAAACGTATCTTAATAATCACCTATTAAAACTGCCTATAGTCAGAAAGTTTCCTTCGTTTGATAGGGTATTAATAATCCATATTTAAGCCAAGCGCTACCTGCTAGCAGGGTACTCTGCTACCTGCTAGCAGCCTACATCGCAGCTGCGCACATATCCTCGCCCAAAGGTCACCTCACTCGGCGACAGCGGGAGCCAGAATGACGTCACACGGGATTTTCCCAGCATTCATACTTAGCCGTCGCGTTTTCGCGCGCTTGAAAATTTTCACTTTTCAGTTAATCGCAAAAATAGATATCGTAATTTAAAATCTGAAAGCGTTAAATGCGTACTCCAGGAGTAAGTAATAATCTTTCGATTTAGGCAATAAAAAATAGTAGGAAACCACCCTATTGTGAAGTTTTAAATATGTTCAGGACGTTGATTGAAAATTTTTGGTTGCCATATTGATATGTCTTGTGATTGTTGTAAGGGGTTGTCGATGGAAAATGGTGTGATGAAAGGGATCAGATGTATGGGAAAACACGCGTGAAGGGGTTTAATCGAAGTGTATAGATGAATGCAATGAACAGCATATGTTGGGCAAGCCTCACTGACTCGTGATGGGGTTGGAGCGATTGCTATAAGCGGAGGGGTTTGGAGTTTGGCAGATGATATATAGAGGTGCAAATATTGGCAGGCCTTCGTCATTAGCTATTCACTCCAGGGCAGCCGTTCCAAAACTGTGGTTTGCGGACCCCTAAGGGGTCAATTTGCTAATGCGATGAGCTCCCTTTTGAAAATGAAGTCGAATGCAATTCAGGAGCCAAATTTCTAGATAAGCACCTAAAATAGGTCAAATTATTGATAGGAAAACTATGTAGGACTACTTTATGTACAACTATTTAAGTCCCTATTTGGTTCTAGAGCTGAAATGAAATTGTTTAATGTACGGCTATTTGATTCAAATGCACGGAGGCTCCTATTAGAAGTTCAATTTCACCGTTTGAAATATAAAAGGATATACTTAGACCTATGTGAATGGTTTATAAATTGACCACTTTTAACTGTCATAGTTAATTTTTCATGAAGTTACAGCAATTAAAAAATAAGGACATTGAGGTGAGATTGGGAAAATGCCAATTTTAAAATGTCTTTAACTTGGACAATAATTGGGCTATAATATCGAAATTTCTTTAATCTATAGAGTGATTGTTTATTTTTTACTTATTAGTTTGGAAAAACGTTTTAAGTTAAATGTGAAACAAGGTATTAAAATCACAAAATGTCGTCAAATTTGACACTTTTTTGCCTGTCACGGAAGGGTTATAAGAATAAAAAATGAGCTTTATATGAATTACTTACAAATGGCAATAATAATGTTATTTTGAATGCGTGCAAAGTTGTGGAATTTTTTAAAATATCACTTTGAAGCAAGTAAAAAATGTATATTTCGCATATACCTAAATAACAGTGTCTAAAAAAGTTGAAGTTGACTGCTCCCGTTGAAGTTGACTGCTACAGCTGTGGAATGTAAGATTTGAGTCGTACATGTGGACAGAGCTCACGGAGTACTGCGTAGCTAGCTCGAATCGATTGAGGTCTTCACTCCATGTATAAGAGAACTTAAAGCTGTTAAATTTGGTAGCGGTAGGAGTCGATAGCGATGGATATTCGTAGACAAAGAATTGAATTAAAGAGCTTTTTTAAATTTATATGTCATCAGGGGTTATTGGTAATCCGAAATTAATCCAAATTTCTCATAAAGGAGGGGATATTAAATTATTTTTCCTGCGCAACTGTCATTTCGTTTGTTTTTCTACCTCGGCCGTCATGGAGCGCTTTGGCATTCCTAATTGTGCTGATTGTATTAGCGAGGTATAGCTTCGGAGCTGCCACTATTTCATGCTTTCGCCGGGCTTTGTATTCTTGTCCAGACGTACTCTTATAGGATTCAAAATCTGCGTGCAAACAAGCATTTACGATATCGATGACATTGATGGTCTTCGATATGTCTCGGAAACAGAGTAATAGATCAATCTGAGGAGAAAACATTTACAAGGTGGGTGCGAACGCGAATTTTCCCTGTATAAATCTTGGTCCATTTGCTCCAACCCCTGAACACAATTGTAAGCCACCAACGTGGTCCGACCACACTTCCCCCCCCGGCATTGTTGACGGGCTTGCGGGGTCCAGATTGCGAGGAAGGTCCCGGATGATCATGGTCGGCCCGTGTTTGAGTTGCCAAAGAGGAGGTAGGGTGGCTCCCTTCCCCCCAGGGCCCCCTTGACGAAAAGAACGCCCCCTTTGGGACCACGGCCATGAGGGCGTGCTGGAAAGCAAATAAGACGCCGTGTGTACTGAGACCACCCCAGAAATTAGGCCTTTTGTGATGAGTCCAAAGCCTCGAATCGATATTTTTCTCTCTAACCTGGTCCATATACCGTGTTTTGCTGTCACATTGTATAATTCAGCCTATGTTGGTTAGTTTTCAGACTAGTCTTCTGGGTTATAGCGAACTTGAAGAGAGTGGATGGTGATATATTGTGGAAAGTGCAACAGTTCCCATGATGACGGAAAACGTTTATATTTTCCATTGATTTTTATTGTTAACTGGCCGATGTTTCGTCAAGTTAGGTCATTTTCAAGGTTGACGTATATAAAATGCGAGCCAATTTACAGTTTTTGGAGGTGGTTAGAAAATGGGAAAGGGGTAAAAGGATTATTGGATAACTTACTCATTAGAAGAACCTTGACATAAATACCACTCGTGTGTTTAGAGTGTAGAAAATGCTAAGCGAAAATTGAAGTCGCGTCACCTCTTACCCACCTCTTCTTATGCTCCACCACCATTGTTTTATATGCACGCCCTGTTTGACCCACGAACACATGTTTACAATTGGGTGTGTTGCAGCTCAAGTTACATACACCTTGGTCCTTGACCTTGAATTTATGTTAAGTAACTTATTAATTCTTCACAAGCAATGCCTAAGGAAAAATTTGGAATTTTTGGAGCAGATTGGAATTTTTATGGCACGTCGAAACAAAAAAGTAATTGTTGTAAATGACCTTTTGCCACTCCTCACCTCCACTATAGTGTCTCGTGTACATCTTCATATTACCTTGCAAGCTACCCGCTGAGGTGTTTGGCAGGGGGATGAATCATCACCAACATGCACCAGAGGATTAAAATTCACTTCCAATAGCATGAAATAACACTACGTAATACTCAATAAAATGAAATACACAATATATACGTACACTGTTTGAGACTAAGTCCGAAAATTGTCAAATCAAGATGGTGGAATTCTTACCACGCTTGAAACTCGAATACAGTGCCTCCAGATATTCACAACCTCCTTGAGAAAACTAGAAAAATGTCTAGAACCGGCCCTGAAAACTGCTCATTACTGAAATAATCTCTTGACAATTCACTTACTAGGCGGAGGTCCGTACTACCCATTGCTTTTCGCGGCATGAATTGTAAATGCACTAGAATTGCTATAAATCATATGGAAATTCCGATGCATTATGCACTATTATACCGTACAGGATAGTTTCGTGAGCCACTTAATTACACGCGCGTGCATTTTCGCGTAGGTGCCTAGGCGCAATGGAAATCGCTTCGCGTATGGCGTAAATTCAGAGAATGACTGTGCCAGTGTTGTTGCATAATGGCCGTCGCTCTAATTTTTCCTCCGATTCGTTGCATCGAGAAAATGACCGAGAACTTCCGAGCGTACATTATGAGTGGCCAACGGAAAGAAAATGGTCCATGTAGGACCAGCCGATGTATCGAACGCTGAAGTCGATGAATCGAAAGCATCGCTAGACCGTCAGGGGCCGCTCATTCAGGAAGTAAAGGAAAAACTCTGGAATTAGGAACCCTCGGAATAATAATATAATAAAAAAACAAATAACTTAACTGGCGGCTGATTGCCCCCCTAAACGCATACTGCCCGCATTGCATGCTGTTGGGGACCCTTATATTACCACTGCCCATGAGTAACATTGTAAAAAGTTCAAGGATTACTGTTCTTGAATCCTAGTAAATAAAAACAGAGCGCTGCAGTGTAGTTGCGTGGTAACTAAAGGCTATCGATAACGTTGAAACTCCAAATTCAGTGCATATTATTACGGGAAATGGGTAAAAATCGTGTGATAAGCACCTATAAATTCATATAATAAAAGCGTGTCACTTTTCCTTATTTGTAAGCATTAAATTTCGGAGAAAAATATTTCAATGGATGCAAATTGCATACGTGAGCAAGGGCTGTGTATAATCGAAATCAGCCTATGACACCTATCAGGGATCACGTGATAAGTGATTTTGCAATTTCAATCTTCCGTTATTGCGTGTTCATCAGCCTGAAATGAATCTTGTTTGTACTTAATCTGATGTTATGGTACGCGTTATTTTTCAACCCTATCCATTCCCTTCGAGTTTAAGGTTTAAGTAGAATGGTATGTAATATTCACGTGTTTATTTTGGCATTTCATGATGATTCACCCAGTGTTACATCGCATAGAAAGCGTATAGGGCCATGGTGAAATATCCAGATGAATAAAATGCTTGAAGCGATGTACGTGGAAAAACTCGGGGACTTTATTTCTGTAATTGAGTGGCGACAATGGAGCGTGTTGTGGCTTCGCTTGAGGAGCAGTCCATTTCACGGTCGGTTGTTTTCTCGCCGCTTGTTTGAAACAGGCAGACGCTGGGCCCGGACGACGAGGGAGTTTAGTCGGCAGAAGCTTGTTCTGTGTTTGGTAGGCGCTCGGCAACATTTTCCCGGTGATCTTGCAGGCGCTGACGTCAGGGCAATTTTCAAAATAGACTCGTTAAAGGGAGATATGGGCCGAAAAACATCAAAATCCACTCGGTTAGGTAAGCATCTCATTGCTGTTCCTTCCAACTGCTCAGCGTTGGACGGGAAGGTGATTTTGAAAATTTTTTCCGGGGTCGCGGTGGTAGTTAGTTAACTGCCCTTTTGGGGGCGTTCCTTGTCGGCTGACCATGGAGGCGCCGTCCGTGGAAGGACCACCCCGGCGTTGCCCATTAACTGGACAAAGTATGGGTCTACGAGATTTTTTCCGGCTGTTAAAAATATGTAGGCCCTCATTATCCCTACATTTTTCCTCTTTCAGTTATAATGGCATGCTTCTGCTTAGGGTAGGTCCGGAGTGATGGGGAACCCACATTATAAAGGTCACTGTTATTAACAATAACTGTTGGTAATTATGTTTCGCAGTATTATTTACAATCGAAGTATTTTTAGACTCAATTTTTTCCTCGCTAAAGAATGCCCCTTTTGACCATTAAATTGGGTGAGAATTGGTTGTACTGTTTTAGCACTCGTTGGCATTTTTTTAATGATAATATTTGTTTTTTTTAATAAATGGACAGAATTTAGATTTATGAGAAGATAATCACTTTTATTTAAGTTCCAGAGAAATTCATTTCTCAAAGTAAGGTGTCATCTTATGTTGAAACGCAGGTCGTAACAGCGGAAAAATTTACAGAGTGATTTTATTTCTATTAATCGATTTTTAGTTCCACTAAGTGAATCCTGAAAATCTGAGATCCCCGGCATTCGACAGATTTGGAAGGTTGAAAAACATTATTTGAGGCCCGTCGAGATGAAATTCGCGCTCGGAATCCTTCTTTCATGTTTCCACATCTAGTAGCAATGTTAATGTGCTGTAATACTCTTGTTTTTTATGTTTATTAGTCAGAATATTCTTTTGTTCCATTAATGAGAGTTATTTTCGATTAAAAGGTAATGATGCGTTTGGTAAATACTGCTTTTGAGAGAATATTTACGATAAATTTAGTGTCGTCACATATATTTAGAGATTTTTTGTCTTTGAAGAAGTCTGTCTTCCGCTTTTGAAAATTTTACTTTTTCTAAGGTTAGTCTGAAAGTTTCAACTAATGGAAACGAAATAAAAACAATCCTTGCGCGTGTACTGCTGTATAGCCGCGATTGGAGACAGACATGGTTTTAGCCCTTTGCTCTCCGAATGTGCCATCTTTTGAGTTATGTTTGAGTGGTTGCACTTGATGTATTCCATCTTGGGTTGAGCCACCATTCGGCACTTGCTTGAGCTGTCTCTTCTACGACATACACGCGCAAGAGGACTTTAGATTACTGCCATTTTTCCGCGTTGTATTACGTTTTTTCCATCCGTGCGCTCAGGTTTCGGTTTTTCGTTGGTCTTATCCTTATGTTCACCCTATTTACTTTTGTCCTCCACAAAACCTTTCATCGACTTGACCTAAATCTGTTCTCAACTTCCTTCTCATCCATCAAATGTGTCTTCTTCAAGGTTGAGCAAGTCATTTTTCAATGCGGCAGGTACACTGAGGAAATTATTTACACCATATCATATTTCAAGGCAACGTTACCGAATGTTTCTTCCATCCCAATTTTATTTAGCGTTCATAGGCATATCTTTCAAAGAGCATACATATTATTTATTGATTTGGAAATAAACGGACCCGGAAACATAGGAATAGGAATATAATCAACTTTTTAAGTTGCAGAGAAACGAATTGTACAGACCTGGTCGGAAATTTGGAACTTACCGACTGATTTTTTGTGTATAAGTATATCGTTTTTTTGGTTCCACTAAGTGGAGCCTGTAAACGTAATATGTATTCATGGGTATTCCCTTCAATTATAGGTTATCATAACCGTTCATAAGAAAATATTTATGGGATGTGAACTGTGTGAAGTATGGAACATGTGAGCTATGAACCAAAATCACGCAAAAGTTTTCAGTTCCCAATGTTCATAAAGAACGACAATGGTATCAGCAGAGAATCGAGGAATATGTAATCTTATAAAAAATTAACGTTTTTTGGGGGATCTTAAAAATTTCTTAAGGTAAGTCATTCCACTACTCCCAAGTACAGGTCGGATTCCTTCGAAAGGTCCGTTTTCAGCTTCCTGAGTTATATTTTGAATATTGGATCATTCCTTCCCATGTATTTATTAATTTGCTTGAGGAGCACACATGATGACTATCATATTTGACTGAAACTATCGAACAATAGAAGTCACGCTTTGAAATTGCGTAATTAAAACTGGTAATTCACTGTGGAATAAAATTTTTAAGCATGTCGATTTTAATGGTTCCTGCGGGGTCTGTATCCAGCGGAAACATCTGCCGGGAAAGAGACGGAGACTAGGCGAGTTGAGGTTTAATTGATGCCGATGGCTGTGGGTGAGGGGGGGAAGAAGTTTGGGTGTTATTGGGGTAAGATGCTGGTCGGGCGGGACGGGAGAAGAAGTCTCTTAATTGACTGAGAGGGTCCGCACAGCGGTCATCTGCGGTCACGGCCTCCGCTCGAAAGCAAAAAGAGAACGACCCCCTCTTAACTGTTATGGCTACTTAATGTAGTTTTAGGACCTCGCTCACACAGATCCGCGCTCCCGTCAGAGGGAGCAACGGTAGCGTCTTGATTCCGTGCGGAGAAGATGTATCATGTAGCATGATACTTAACAAGGGGAGACCACGAAACTTGCTCCGCCTTTTTCAATGCCGTATTTTTTATGGCATTCGGAATGGTGAACACATCCCTGAACTAGTAGTGGTTCCGTTGAATGGGCCTTAGTTTGGCTGTAATTAATTAATTTTCATGCGGTACTTTTCACAATCCGCGTATAGTTCCATAATATCGCACTACTGAGTAGACGGGTCAGGTGGGGTAGTGATAGAGTTTATGGCCGCCACCCAGGGGACCAGGGTTCGGGGCTTCATGATAGCTGTATATTTTGTTGTCGTCATTGTGATCATACGGCGTTAACTTTTTCATTAATTTTAATTGCGACAAGCATAGACGTGAGACATTTTTTTATCATCATAATGGCGTTAGATGAGGCGACCGATTTTAAGTCGTCATTGACACCATTTGGAAGGGTAGGTTAGGCAAGGTTGGAGGAAACCTGGGGTTGACATTAGCCTGCTCTTTACAATAGGCATAATGAGGATCATGATTTATCCTCCCGTCCGACAGATTGAGTGTTGTACTTGAATTGCCTTCCGCATCGAAAAAAATGTTCGGGTATTTTTATGGATAAAATTCCCGAGAGGCTAAACGCTTTTAAATCTCTAAACATGGACCCAATATGTGTAACATTTTGGAAACGGTAAGGTATGATGTTAGGATAAGGTAACTGGCAGATGAGGTCCTTTGTGCCATTAGGGAAGGGTAAGGGGAAAAGGGTGGAGAGAAACCCGGCGTTGGCGTTAGCCTGCTCTTAACGAAAGGTGTCAAGGGGATCATGGCTTAACCTCACACCCGACGGATGGAGTGTTGTGCTTGAAATGCCCTCCGTGAAGTGCTCAAGTAGAGATCGGACAGTCTATGAAATATCTCCGTCATCGCGGGAATTGAATCCGAACCCACGGGTGGGAAACTTACCCATTAGTCTCCACACAAATGCGAACCCCTCGTATCTTGTGATTGAGAAAGACATTTATTTTCTGTTTTCTACACATGGTCACCATTAATTCTTCAAAAGCAGCTAAATCTTACCTAAATTTTGTATCCACCTTTAATGCTGGCAAATGTGATGAGAAATTTCGGTGTACTGTGCATAAGATCAACGCAAATTTAAAATTCTTCTAATTTTACTGAATTTCTTCCAAATATATTTGTAATAAAAATTAAATAATTATTTAATGCCTACAGATAATTCAGTCCAAGATTGTAAGGCCAAAAAAACCTGAATCTTTTTATTTTTGCTTATTTCTGCTTCTGGTCTAACCTTACTCTTATAATATTTTTTTTCTTCTCAGCCACCTAGTTGCTTTCAGTTTAAAAGAGCTTCTGAAATAAGATAGAAGTTTTTTTAAAGAAGTTTTTCGGCTTAAATAGTGTTTGGTGACAGGTTCTTTTATTAATGAATAATGTTTACCTCTATCTATGCAATGCTTAATGAGGTACTTTCTCTCTTAGGATACGAGACTCTCATCTTTGTCTCATCTAAGCTTCCTCTCGTAATGATTGGCCCGTGTGGAAGTGATTAACACTCTGAAGCGTTGATTTTTTTTTCTGGTCGTCGGGGGACGGAAACTGCAGTCATGAGTGAACCAGCTGCATCCGTCACATATCAGTCTCGGTCCGATTACCTTATGCGTGGAGAATCCGTGGCAGTTTATTTTCTTGTCCGTGAAAGAGTGTAAATCCTTGTGTGCAGGAAAATGTTACGGATGAAGTACATGGTGAGCTGCAAAAGTTGTGCCACGACAGAGTGACCGTCATAGGATCACGATAGATGGCTATGACTAATTTTTAACTTGTGACGTGATTAACCACTCGGGGGAGAATGTTTGCCGTGATGCTTTTGCTGTATATATTGGCAGAAGATATCGCAAATACTGACGTAAACGACTTATTTATTGCGTACATATTCATAGGACGTAGATGTGGATTAAATTTTTGTGTTCATTATGGTTTTTGAAAGTTAGGTTATATGCTCTGAAGAGCATGCGTGTGTTTTTATGTAAGAATTTAGGGCCTTCTGATAACTGAAACTGTGACCACAGGTCTTCGGGTACCTTGGGTCATAATATCCATTTTGCTGACGCTTTTACACTACGCACGATGACACGTTGTCCTTGCGAATATTCTTGATACCCGAGTATGAATTTTTGTCGTTTTAAATCCAAATTTCGTTTAATGTATGCGGTGCGGATATTGCTTTTAAAATTTCTGTAAGAGTTGAAATAATCAAAATAGCTAAGCTTTTTTATTCAGCCACAGTATTTAGCTATTACCATTATTATAAATTTCTTCCCTGGGCCAGAATTTAACAATATTCGTTCCTCCGTTGTAACGAAACCTCGTGTCAATAAATGGAGGAGATATTAAGAAAATAGGGTCCAAAGTGGAGCTACCGTTTACCCCGTGTCTTTTTCATATAAAGCCTGAAAAAAGTTTGCTAAAATAAGCATACATTTCTGATGATATTGAGGAAACGTAGGAATAAATTCCATTTAATTTCCAGTTTATTTCAGTTCATTCGATTTAGTTGTTACCGGGATAAACCAATTTCAAACTCGCGTATATCGACTTTTTGCGCGGACATTAGTTGAGTGTCGTACCCAAACTGAGGTGAGTACTCAGGGCAGTGATAATTTCTCTCGTGTGTATTATTGGATGGCTGTTGAAACGTCTGAAAAATGAATAATGTGATTCGGTGTACCCAAAAACCGGCGGAAAAGTGTATTTTCATTCGTCCGGAGAATAAACATCGTATGATACAGAATTATCGCAGGCTTTCCCGGCGTATGGAATTGTGGGCATGATGCCCTGATGACGACGGACAACCCGTTCATCGAAACGTCGGCCGAGATGTAGTTGGAGAACCTGACCCGGTGGAAATCCCGTGTAGCCTTCCACAATCGTATGCTTAATACGGTAGATGACGAATCGTATCATAGGAGTATGATGTAATCATTGCTTGATGTATGATCTGTTTAAATAACGTCAGTTTGACCTTGGCTTTTTTGTGCCTGAATATAAAGAGAACCTTTGAAGTATCCCAGAAAAGGCTGCTAAGGAATAAAAAAGAGCTCGATCAACAATTTCTATATATTATCGGATTCGATAGCGTTTGATCTGTCCCATACTCCTCGAACTACTTCCGAAAAATCGACAGCCTCGACACTTTCGCGGATAAGTTGATAACGTCAATGACTCTTATTACGTATTATCATGCACACTGGCGCAACTTGTAACCATTATTTATTCCTGCCCCTGGACTTTTTGACTGTTTTGTCGTAGTGGCGCTATAATAGTCGCCAGGAAAGAAAGAAAACCAGTGTGTTTCCTTGAACTTTTGACGTTACATTGTGATGTCAGCGCCGTTGGTTTTTCTTGCTCGGAGCTCCTCTCAATATTTCACGTCATGTCCAGGTCCCATAATGAAGCGTGAAGGAGGGTTCCCTAGCGCGTGCGTTTTGTGCAAGTATTCCATTCCAGTATGTTTTTATGACGGGGAAACGCCAGGACAAAGTCACCAAGGGTCCCGTAGCCGACCTGCACGTGCTGAGATGCGTCGTGCCAAAGAGTAGGGTTTTAAAGGTATCCTTGCTGATAAACCAAACTCTCCCGCTCCTGTCTAACCTTATTCCGATGCAATGATGAGCTTGGGAGTAGCCAATAATATATTTGTCAATTATTTGCTGTTTTTTAGCTTCTGTCACACTTTTTTTGAGCTTGTAAAATGAAAATTTTGATTGGAGATTCGCCTTTAAGATTACATTATTTTCAACTCTTCAGAAATTGCGGCCGCCCTCTCTCTTGTAATCCGTAACTGAATTCCAAAATGTTTATCTGGACTGTTTCGATACTCTTTCGACCTTCGGAATTTAATAACTGCAATTTATCCATAGGTTCATTTTTGTAATGGGTTGAATCGAAAGTTTCATCGAATCCTACTCCTTTTTTTATCTCATCCAGATTCTTTTTTTAGCTGCGGATGTGAATATAAATATTTTTAGAAGACATTTTAGACTAAAGTTGTCGAAATCGAGGTCGAGAAAATAAATAAGTTCAGAGGTAAACTGGTAGTTTCAGGAAGGATATGGTTGAACCGTTGTATTATGAATAGGAGAAATCTAGTAAGTTCCTCTGAAAAACTTAACGTACTTGCATTATGCGTTCATGTAATGCATTGAAAAAAATTCCTAAACATGTGCATAGGGAACACAAAATTTCACAGCTTCATAGCCTTGTCAACACAAGAGTATAACAAACTCATTTTGGCTCAGCTAAGCCTCTACTTGTCAACTGTTGTCAGGCTTGTCAACTGATGTCATTGAAATGCATTTCTACTCAATTTTTACCGTAAAACTATTTTTTTTTAACTTTTTTCGGTGGCAAGGTATGTATTATTCAAATAAATCATGATGTATTTAAATAACAGTTTATTTAAAAACTAGAGATATTTTCCTAATGACAGATTCATCGCAATGAAATACAATAAAAATGCCAAAGAAACATGATGAATAGAAATAAGTAACAGTTTCACTAACCTATAGAAATGAATATCCTGTTAAAGTAAAAATCCCTTGAATATTAGAGTAAAAATGCTAGTAATACTAAGTGGAAACAAGGCATGAGGGACCACGAAATCCTAAATATGGATGGCTCTGGTTGTCAGTGCTACTACGTCCTCTCTCTGGATAGTGAGAGAGGCACGGACTGGCCCAGGCATGGTCTGTGTTGGGGGATGGATGGATGGTGGACGAAATAGAATTGTGGGGGGGGGAAGAGGTACCCCTGGCTGAGTACAAAGGCGGCGACACACAATGCAGGCGACTGCAGCTGCTTGCCGCTGCCCTCTGGGGGTCTATCCCACCTTCCCCCATCATTTCGGCTCTCTGGGCACTTCCTGCTCCCTTTCAGAGACCCCTGTCTGGGCAATGGGTTCTGAGGGGGGGGGGGGGTCTATATGGGGGAATGGTCTCACTAGAGTGGGCGGGGACCTTGGTGGTTGTAAGAAGACGAGGGTCTCCCTCTATATGGCGCTCGCTTTGCCATGGAACCTTCCACCATCAATCACCGCATTCCCCCAACCATCCCATCCTGTCAACCCCCTCCGAATGACGTCCCTGTTTAACCCTAGGCTGCCTCTAAGGGGTGGGCGAGGGAAAGCCGCGAGCATTCGGGACGAAAAGAGACACCCCTAGTCCAGCACTGCTGGCATCAACAAAAACCCTTGCAAGGACCTCGGTCCACGCGCATGTGTGGGCATCCGTTTTGTTGTCCGAAGGTTCTTATTTTGCCATGAATGTCCGTCAGGAGAATGACCATTCACGCGGGCCAGACTCAATTGCGGCGACGCTGGCCGGGGATTTGACGTCCCTCATATCCCATTGATATTTTCACGACTCTCATTAATGAAGGGGTTCACTAAATGCCCTAGAAAGTTGAAAATTTTTCTGAAAAGAGTTTCGTTCTATTCAGTACGTATTATCATTTGGAAGCTGAGAGATGGAATATGATGAATGATGCATTTCTAGCGGGAGAGAATCAAGAAAATAAATGCCTTGTTAGAAAGAGTTCCCACTTTCGACTTCAAAAGTATAGATGCGCGAGTTTGATGGGCTGTATTGAAGTAACGGCTGGATTAATTACTACGTGATCTGCATCAAAGTAAAGAAAATTGTCCTCTTTATTGTACTTTGGCTATAAAATGCGTGGCATAGTAAGGCATGGCTTCGGTTTTACGAGGGTGCAAACTCCATGATCGCGCGGAAAGTTCCGAAAAAGTATACATATTTTGTATTATAAATACTTATTCTCTTCTCGGTTTATGTACACACCTTCGAAAAACTAATTCTACGTTTTCATCGCCAACATATAGCGTAGGATATAATTACCTTTATTTTGATGCAAATTACGTTGTAGTCGAACCAGTACAGTCCATCACTCGGATATCTATACTTCTGATGCGGAGTTGTGACGGATGAGCTGGGGAGCAAATAAGAATACAGTTTATCGAGTTGTTTCTGGGTTAATCTGGTGGTGGTGATCTAACGTATTAGGTTGTAAGTTTAAAGTTACTGTTAATTTTCCACAAATTCTTAATTTTCCTTTTACAACCGGTTTCAATATATTTTGTGTTTTCACCAGGATATGAAAAAATGTATTGAAAGCTGACGATAAAGATAAGTGTATGGTAAACGGTCGTAAAAGAAAATTTATAGTATTTGTGGAAATTGCACTTCATTTTTGACTTGTAAACTACGGAAGAAATGTTATGATTTAAAATATGCAACGCTATTGGTAGAGAAAAATACGCTTGTGTTTTTTAGCTCAGTTTAAATACCCGGGTAGTGTAACCGAATACCATTATCAAATATTGGGTAACGTATGATTTAAGTCACAACTTTCAACTACATTGGCGGATTTAGGCGAGGGTGGGGGGACGGGAGCACGCCCCCCCCCCCCAAAGACGCTTAAAATGTCGACAAGACGGTTTTTTAATACGGTTATATCATTACGTTCGTTTTCTTTTGTGCATTACGGAACCTCAATCACTTAATTTCATATTATTGACTTTCATTTTAAAGTAAAGGTAATGTTTCGTACTGCAATTATTGATTGTTGTTTTAATATGAGAAGACTATTTGCTTGTCAACCCTTGTGACCCCTCCCCTCCCCCCCCCCCCCCAAAGAAAAAAAACCTGGATCCGGCCTTGATCAACTATAACAGGCCCTTAAATGAAATGGTGTGAAGTTAAGCGTTGAGTATCAAACCACTACTGTGCGAATGCATGATATTTTCTACTGTCATTCATGATTGACATTGTTTTATAAATATTGTTTGCTATTGACATATGATGGCGTCCGTTCAAAACTCATCCCTTCTTCCGTTTACAATAATGAGGTACATAGATACTAATTTATGCCTGACGATGAAGATTATTAATCGGAACCCGTGACGCTTTATCCAAAAAAGAAGTGGTGTAAGTAATAGTTATTAATCCAAAAAACACTTGACATTGTTTTGTTTTCGAAAAAGTAATACAAGTACTTAAGAACTTTTTTCACTCCAAATATTCAATTTTATTTTGTATTCATTATGTTGCTTTTGCATATAAATACTTCTGCTCATAAAATTAGATATACTATCATATTAGGTGCCGAGGTCATGGGTCAGAGCACATAATTGCATTACCCTACTCCCTGGGTACTCAACCCGCATCGCTCTCAATGAATGTTTATGAAAGGCACTTTCACGCAATGACTTGCTATTGCACCGCTGAGGAGGGGTGAGACATAAGTCCGGAACTTTGAATTTTTCCAGTAAAATGTTAGTGACCCTATGCCTCCGAAAGCTGCTTAAGTGGAAGAATTGAGATATTAAGATAGATGTTGTGGGGGAAAGTCTTCTTATGGCGGACTGGATGGGGTTGAACTGGACATAGTGCTTGAATTTTAAAGAATGAATCTAATACTATGCAGGCCTTTTTGTCAGTTGAATTCTGGGAGCTGGAATAAGGCTCAATGAGTCAGATAAGTGGAGAAATGGGGTAAGTTTCTGAGGCCTTATTCCGTGGGAGATGTTGGTGGAAGTTAATGAGAAACTCAGGATAATGCTTACTCCTACTTCATAATCACAGGAATAAAATTATTGTAATACTCGTCTTGTATTATGCAAAGGCTGGAATTATTCATTACCTGAATCTTTTTCGATATGAATGAGTGTAATACCATGCTGGATATTTTTAGTTTAATTCTTAGAGCAGGATTGAGACTAAGATACTGGGGGAAAGGGGAGAATCTTCTGAGGCCAACTATTAGCCGACCGATTGTGGCCGAGTACGGAAGTCGCTCTGCAGGGTTTTGGTGCCAACTTACCTCGAGGCCGACTAAAGAGCTCTCAATATTAATATCTGTGCATGTGATGGAGGCAGAGCGAGGAGGACCTAATAAAAAGTTCCTCTTCAGCTGATAGCTACCCTCAACTTTCGTGTACTGTTGATTTGGTCGTCCCAAGATGAGTTGAAAGTTTCTCGTTGATAAGCGATCGCCGCCCCTTTCTCCCCTCCCACCCCTGTGCCTTCCGTCCCTTCGAATAAAATGGCGAGAGTAATGGCCAAGATAAGAGATTCTTCCCTCGAATCGTTTTCTTCTTCATTGACTTCGGGCGAAGAAGACATTCTGGTTGGCATATGCTCGTTTCTGCTTCTATATAAGTTCGTCTCTGCTTGGAAATGCGGCCATTATTGCTGTTGGGGGTGGAAACACCCCAACTGAGCTTGTTGTCCGTGTACAAAAACGTCTTGGAAGTAAGCGATCGAATTCGATTCTTGACGTACGAGGTTCGCCAGGAAACGCACTTAGCAGTATGATCAATAGTTGGAGATGTGAAATTGCTTTATTTTTAAATAAGATAGTTTTTAAATTACACCCATCTACAATTATTTTTGACAACCGGTTTCCACGTGGTGCTACATCATCTGTTATTATCAAAAAAATTAATGTGATATTTTATTTTTTTGTATTGCCCAAAAGAAATTCAATCGTGGATGTATTACTAGGGATATGTCCATTACCAAAACAGTCTTGGAAGTAAGCCATCGAAGTCAACTCTTGACGTAAGAGGTTCCCCATTATATGTACTTACAATTAGCAATATAATCATTATAGATAGTTAGAAAAAAGTCATACATTATCCTCAGCATGTATATTTGTAAAGAAATTTTGTTTCAATTTACACCAAAAGATTACTTCTGTTCGTATTTTGAGACGAATTTAAGGATTTCTATGCCAATCGTTCGGGATATTTATGCGATTCATAGTTTTATTACTAATACTTTGTTCATTAAGATATCATTAAAGGCTTGAACAGCAATCGCACGTTAGTATCCCTTCATAAGCTTTGTGGTGAATTTTCTCAGCTCAAAGAAATGGTTTACTTGGTTTCTATGACTGGTCCGCCTTAACAATTCTTTCCGCCAAATCCTTCATATCGTAAATGAGGTATGTTCATCATTGGTGAAGACCAGAATTGGTTAAGTTGCAGTGATATCTTCTCAGTAGGCATTTGTCACCAAATTCAATGTGAATTTCACATTTTTTAACTCAAGGGATCGGGTGACAGTGATTAATATTAATTTATCCGATTAAAAAAATTAGCAAATTTAATTTAGAAAATGAGTAATTTTTCGGTCCACCCTAATGTATTTCCGGGCACTGGAATCTTTAATGGAGCAATTAAGGCCGAAGGTAGTGCGTAAAAAGAACCTGCGTTTTGTCTCTTCCTCGACGAGAATGGCATATTTTTTAGTGCGACGGCCAAACGCTTTTGGAATGGCTTGTGGTCACAGCCCCTTGGTCACCCATAAAAGACAACCCCCCCCCCCCCCCCATCCTCTCTGTTGCCTTCGCGACAGATTTCCGTCGTTGTCCGGTGAACCGCGTCGGAATGGCTTGCGGGCGGATCCCGGATTTCCAGCTCCCATTTCGAGATCTCACCTTTAAAATCGGACGCCGACGGCGGCGAGTTCAATTTTATGCTTGATTCTGCCGTGTAAATCGATGACTAGTGCGAAGGAGAGAGGTGAATGGCGAAAGAATTCAAGAGAGGAGATATATGTATGTATATCCGAATATCCGCCCTTCCAGTCATCTCTCTAAAGGATTTCGTGACTGTGCCCTTTGACCTCTATCCAACACACACTACCCGACAGAGGCGTGTTCGTGAACGAATCGTTAAAAAGTGAACGATTTTACTGTCATGAACCGAATGTATTGAATCGTGATTCACTGGTGAAATCATGCGGAACGAAATGGTTCATAATAAGCGATGGATCCAAATCCAGTTGAGTTTTTCTTGGTTTGTTGGGTTGCCAAAGCTGCGTAGCTGCTAGCCGAATCCGCAGAGCGAAAAATAGTTCTTTAAGACCGATTGATAAGTATGTAAATTTAAGCGTTGTTAGTGACTTTCGCCATTAGTAATAGTATAGAATGATGCAAACAGTTTAATTTACTGCAATACACTGCGGTCCTTGCGAAAAATGTATTTAATACCGATTTTCTCACAGGTCTTTGTTGGCGGTGGAAACTTTTAAGGATAGTTTTCACGTTCTCACTGAGTGCGTATGCTAACGTTTCATAAGAGATTTGCAGGTAATGCAACACTTTTCGCTTTCATTTAAAGTCAACCGAATATGGTTTTACTCTAAGAAAATATTTGATCCCTCATAACTAATGTGGGTTTAAAGTATATGTGGCTCTCTTTTGCGTTTCAGATAATCCCAGACTTGCAATCGGAGCACGTTCTGGAGAATAAATATGATGTAGGTCGGCTTGGTCGAAAGTCAGAAATGACGAGCCTGTACAGTACAAGTATCAAATGATGTACAGATAATGATCTAGCCTAAAACGGTGTTGTGCTAACTGACTTAAGATATGCTGTATGTAGTACTCGTACCATTTACGCACGGTCCTTTCAGTATTACTGGAAGAATATTAATAACGAATTAAAGCATATGATAAAGTGATTCACTGTCGTTGAAATGAGCCAACCTATTGACGTTGCATAAGAAATTTTCGGGATTTTTCAAAAATTATTTTTTTTTAGAATTTGGTCGTATCTTTGAATGATCATAAACCCTTAATTGATTTCATCCATCCACTTTGCATTTGACACCGGAGTGATGTAAATTCATCGTCATTTATTTGAGATTTTAGTTGTTTGCATTATTGTAACGAATATTAGCTGGATAAGTATTTTATTTAAAATGTTGAAATAGTTCCGCTCCACATTTATTCTTTTGATTATGTAGTCTTTCATTATTATTTATAATTTAAACGTGGGATGTACGGCCTTGGCGAGGTAGATTATTTTAATTTTATTTAGTTGGTATAAAAAACGCGGATTATTTCATATTTTATTTACTGTAAGGGTTCTTAGACTTGATTAAAAATATAAGCCCGAAATAAGAAGACCAAAACTCCACTCGAAACGCAATTCTGAAAGCGATGTCCACTGTATTGTTGTCAAAGCCAGAATGAGTGTTTATTTTTTTACAAACAAATTCCTTAGCGTAATAAAAGTATAAAAATTAATAAGTAAGTATAACATTATAATCTCCATAAACTATGAAAATAATGAAGATAGGACGCCGTAGCTGTATTAATAAATATGGAACTGCATATCAGTTTACCTAATGCTTATTTTTAATAGTTTTTAAAATGATTTTTCTTGGTTTTTATGTTCAAAAAACCTCAGCCTATAAAACCGCTCAATCCGTTTCGGAGAGTATTTCAGGGTTTGACGGTGGGGATAGCGTGATTAAGGCTTGTTTGAGATTAGTTCGATTTATTCGCGAAATTCATGGCGACCGTAGGGGGCGGAGGGCTGAGAAGAATTATTAGGCTCTCAGAGAAAGACGTTTCCAGAATGAATGAAAGCGCGCACTTCGTGATAGCTCTGAGATTTATGTTCGGGCTTTTCGGCGGGGAATGTTGGAAGGAATTGGAATAATGATCGTAAAAGCGATTGATGCCAACGATCCGCGGTGTCAATTGTAGAATTAAAATTCTTTAATGAATAGTCATCCTTTTTGGACCTAGCGAAGAGTTGTTCATCGAGAAAGACGAAATATAGCTTCCTTAGTTCGGCCTGTAATGTAAGCGTGTTATTACCATAAATTCTATTCATTAATATTTTATCGTATCTCGCAATTTGTATTGTAATAGAGGGTCAAATGTAATTCTAGAGGGTCAAATGGGTGTACAAAATTTTCCTTTTCTCGAAGAAAGCTATTTG
Source organism: Ischnura elegans (assembly GCF_921293095.1). NCBI lineage: Eukaryota > Metazoa > Arthropoda > Insecta > Odonata > Coenagrionidae > Ischnura > Ischnura elegans. The sequence goes on from NC_060256.1 coordinate 21,486,308, forward strand.
AAAATGGCTGTTGGTATTTCGAATCTAAGTTTTGGAGAATCGCCCGTTTTGCACTTGAATTATTCTGTGTTGAATTAGTCGAAGGATTCGATGTTTTCCTGAAAAACTGCTCTTTTGAATTTTTCACGATTCATCAGTCGCTACAGCACACAAATCGTCGCCAATTATTTTATTTCTGCTGATACGTTATGCCTACATTTACTTCGTTTCGTAAATCGTTTGAGGGAGCTTTTAACAAATAAGTATTGATTTCAGTTTCCTGACATAATTCAAAATTGAATCTTATGTTTGCAACCTCGGGAAACAATCAGATATGAATCGTAACGTCAATATTGATTGTAAACTTAAAACTATCGGAGATTATAAGAATGTAGGACAACAATTGCTGCTAGTTTTTAATTTACTTAGTAATCATCTTTGATCTTAAGGTTCGTTGCCAGTGATTTAAGTTGCCACGAAAAAGTAGTTCTTTGCCTCTGTTACTTTCCTTAATTAAAGGGAAATAAAATTCAAATTCTAACCTACACTCTGATTGTGTATCATTGACCATGATTTCAGCACTAATGTCAAGGTAATGATAATGATAAAACATTCGACATCTTGATTGGTAATAATTGCCAGTCTAGATCGCACTGTGTGATTTTTTTTTAGATAGATCATCCTCTTGCTGTGGGTTTTTACTTTAGTTAGTAATCATTTTTTGACCTTTTAAGTCCGTTGCCAGTGATGCAAGTTGCCCCGAAACCGTAGTTTTTTTTACCTCTTTTAGTCTTAAGTTTCATTAATTATTGGAAAATAGGAAAATGTAATTCTCTTATTCAAAGATATACCTCGAATCAAAAAGAATTTTCTCAAAGATAAACCGGAAACAGTGTCCTTAGTTCAGCGAATATTCTCTTGTTGCTATTGATAGCCATTATTGTGTGCCAGTAGCTTGTGAAAGGAAAGAAGATAATGAGATGTGGTTGGATCGTGGCTTGCCCGAGTGCCCTCAACGCCGTCCGCGCCCGGAATGCAAGGGAAGAGCGCCGCGCCGCCCTTGTATTGTTTGGTATCGATCTTTTTCGTTCGGTCCCCATTCCGACAGAGGGAAGCAGGATCGGAGCGGTCCTGGGGAAGGTGGGGTGCGGAACGGCTCATATATAGGGATGGACCGACTCCCCTTCTGCTCTCTCCACTCCACATCCGTTGTATTTAATGCGTTGCATTGTGGGTTTTCCGGGATTGAGATGGTGGGTAAGGGGCGGGGGGTGCCCAGGGGCAGATCCCTTTTCTTGTGCCCCTCTCTGTCAGGGCCGGCACTCTATAATTGTACTACCCGCGTTTTTTCTCCGCGATGAATGAATACCCATTCGCTGACAGAGGTTTTTCGTCGGCGTGTGCCGATTTGTCGTGAGGTCAGGCATTGCACCCAGGTGTGCTTGAACTTTAAGGTGCGTGTTGAATTGTAAGGGTTTACACCTTGTCATTTATTAGGTTTTTTCCCTCACATAGATTTATTTACAGCTTGTATTGGCCAGTCATAATAAGGTAATGCAAGAATTATTGCGAGTGTCTCTACTTTATTCGCTAATTTAAGTAACGTGACTGTTACAATGACCATAATAAAAACCCTAGTTCATTGTAATTTTCGTTAAGTGATGGCAGAATGTTGATTAAGTCAGGATGGCACTCAATGGAAAACCTTCATTTGAAGGCGGGGATACTAAATCGGCCATGCTTTTGAGCCAGAAAGAAAACCGTAAAAGCAGTGATGATGGCATTCACTGATTTGGGTATTTAGATGTGGGAAAAAATTCACCAAAAGGTACCTGATTTTGTGATCCTCTGCGCTGACATGAGCAGTACTTAATGGAAGTTTGTGCGATATTTCAATCGCAAACGGGCTTACATAAAATACGTTTTATTTGTCTTCATAAAACTATTTTCTACTCTTAGAAATAAATAATTTCATTCATAGTTGGAATTCGGCACCAAAAGTCATTCCTCTTGTGTATTTATTCGATCTTACTCGTGATAATATTCGCCGGTATATTAAAATACGGTCTGCTTAAAAATACGTTTCATCATCAACAGCCATCAAAGATGGGTTTGACGCAGCTCTCCAATCAATTCGTCCATCGGATAATCTTTTAATACCTTCGTAATTCCTCTGCTTTACGTCTGTCATCGAAACTGTTGCATATAAAAACCAAATAATTAACACTTAAGCCGAAATACATTTCACTACATCATGAGATTAAATGTCTGTAAATGCAAATTCCGTATTCTTATACTTCTTCTCTTTATGATTGCCCTAATTTTTCCCTTACTTTTCGAAAGACATGACCGTGAAAGTAGAATAACTTGAGAGAAAAATTGGAATGACTGGTTTTGGTACCCACTCTTTTCTAAATTACTACCTCATGCAAGCGTGCAAACAAAAGCATTGCACCACCACATTAATGTATTTTCGTTCCGAAACTTAGATGGTTTATGAAATATGGATCTAATATCCGATCCGAAACTATGGATGAGGAAATAGAATTTTTTGATTTCCACACAGAAGTGACATAAATTACGCAAACTGTTAAAAAAAAGATTAAGCAATGCACGAAATTTCATGAAATTTGGATCGGTTGATATAGCGAATAAATCAAATCAGATTCCGAGGGAGAATTTTGTTTCGAAAAGCGTTTGATCGGGAAGTTTGTTATGGAGGGTGTCGCATTCGCACTGGTGTCGATGAGGAGGTCCAATTTCCGAATCACGTGATTCACGGCGTGCGACAGCAGCAATGCCTTTTCAATGGAAACAAATGATCGGAAACCTTTTGAAACGAGGGCATGGCCACAGAATTCGTCAAATATATACCCCCCCCCCTCTCCTATCGGGAATAACCCGTCGGGGACTTCGGGTGGAACCCATGCGTGAAGACCATTTTGTAGAAAATATTATCGATATATTATCCAAACGCAGCGCTTAGCGTGATACTCCAGTTTACGTTCTTCAATGGCCGCGTTCACAGAAAAATAATAGCGCAGAACATGTTGATATTTGTGAGGGGTTTGGTCGATTATGAAATCACGGCAAAATTGGCGTGAAATTTAGGAACGTGCAGTGTCGTGTTCATTTTTTATGTGCTCTGCGAACGTATTTTCTTAATTTTAATCGTGAATCCTTGATGAATACACCCCAGGATGATAAATGACACGAATTAAGTATAGAATTGGGAAGTAAACTCTGGGAAATACATCGATGTGGCTAAGTAACAGCACAATTTCTACACCTTACGTGCCGCAGAAGTATTAGATCTGCAGAATAACGATATATACCTTCTATCGCATGCTGTGTCCGAAATATAATCAAGCCCAATTCTTGGGATGCACTCGAAGCAAAGAAAAAAATGTAATAACTTTTATTGGACATTTGCGTTAAATTTCCAGTACTCGTAATCGCTTTAATGGAATCTATTATGTCCACATGTTTAACCTTAATCATAATAATGTTAATCTTTAATGGAAGGGATAGATTATCAAATGGAAGTGTTTTAGAACATCTTGACGATTTATTGAGCCTTATCATATTTGGTTAACATGCGTAAGCGTTCCATTCAAAGTTTCCTCCATCGCTAATTGACAGAAACTTTTAATGGAGCATTGAACAACACACAGCATCAACATGACTAAACTCTTTGGTCTGTAATTTCTACCGTAGGAGAAGTCTTAACAACAAAAACTTTCAGGATTGGATAGCAGCATGGACAACAAATCAATTTGCCTTGAAAACCTGAATATCTCAGGGAATGTTTTAATTGATACATTAGGGACACTTTAAATACTTCGTCAGATAGGTTACTGATTTACTGGTTGACTGATGGTGGCGGCGAATATTTCTTCGGTTTTCTTATTTCCTTCGTAGCGCATTGCCCTCCGTAGCGTAATTTTTTGCTGGGCTGTATTTACAAGGTTTAACCAAACGGTGGGAGTTGAAGTTTGTAAAGTGTCACTGCATTCACTTTTTCCCTCCATTTGTAGCTCTTCTGGCTGAATTTAAAAATAATTGTGAATCTTAACGTTATGTATTTGATACTTGAAGTCTTAAGTTTCCTTAAGCCCCTGGAATGTGTCTCTGTAGGCCTAGTGAAATTGAAACTGGATCAATTCAATCTTAACGACATCAATTTCAGATAGCCATACAATTAGTTTTCTTTATGATTATTAAAATAGGGTTAAAATCACACACGTATAATACGATATAAAACAGCTCGCTCTTTGACAAAGGTACATTTGCAGTAGTTCTTAATTGTTATAATAAAAGTTTTGCGTACTCTGCTCTTGGCATCAGCGACGATTTTTCGTTTCGAATCGAGCGCTCGTGAATCTTGATTTTCTTAAATCAATCCAGGCATAGGCAAGGGACAGAAGTAAGACATTTGTGCGCGGAAGATTCGTGCTCATGGCTCATTAGCGGGAGGCTCTCCATCTGTGGACCACCATCCAAGCCGATGAAATGCGATCCCCTCCCCTGTCGAATCCGAGCCCCGGGCGGGAAACTTCAGTGGCGCCTGTTTTGTTTCTTTCGCTGTGGGCGCCGGCGCCTCCCGGTCGGCCCAGCCGCTCGGCTGCAGGGTGCGGCAGAGCCCTCGCCGAACGGGGACGTAAAAATGTGTAACTAAACGGAGGAAATGACAATCGGCGCGGAGGAAATCGTTCGCGGTCGTATGGCTACGACGGGTTTTATGTCGACCTATCGAAAGGGGAGGCATCGGTCGTCTTTTGTTTCCTGACCCTCGATCATGTCAACCAAGGCGTCTCCATGGGAGAGGGAGTTGTCCGTTAATATGGAGTAAGTTTTGTGTTGCCGCTTTCTTTAATTTTAATCTGTTTTCAAAGATGTCCACAGCACGTCGCTGAGCACAAACCGGTCCACTCTTTCTCAATATTTTCCATAATATGTTTATAATGCTGGGGAATAGCGTTGAAAAGTTATAAATGAGATAAATTACTTAAGGAATATAAATTTTAGTTAAAAGCCCAAAGTATAACTTGTTTCTCCATGACATACATATTTTCCTAGGTAAATCTTACGTGTAAAACGTACCGGAGGTTTGAAATGTGGGCATGAGATAGTTGGTGGGTAATGCTGCCATTACCTTAAGTTATTGCAAACATTTAACCTCTGTTTTTTATGTGAGACTTCCTCCTCGTTTATTTTAGCCTTGACTACCCTTTGAATTTCAGCGAGTACCATTTGCTAGTAATTTATGTGCTACAGGGACCGTTCACGAAAAATGGAATAACTGAGGATATATATGGCAAGGGTCGTTCTCTCATCGATTCCCTTCCATTCTTCGCTGTTTATAATTTCGCCAATTTATCTCTGGCTAATTGTATCTGGCTGGTTGTGACTCTAGCTGGCATTTATTGGCAATGCTCATATAATTTTGAAGAACTGCAATTTATGGTAAAACTCTCAGACCCGCTGCTTTAGAATAGCTTCGTTCAGAGAGTCGGTACTTTTTTGCAGTTTTTCTGTGCTAGTTTTTCTATTGATAGGCGTATGTAACCTACTTTCCTGAGTCGTACGTCTAGGAAAACCCTTGTAAGTTCACTGGAATGCAAGCATGCGGTTTCATTGAAGTGTTGGAACGCCCCAGAGACTTCCGAAGTGCTCGTGTGTGAGTCGCGACAGATTGGTCTCCGAGAGAGGCGCTCTTGTCGGTTGCCATCGAGTGGGCGGGTAGGCAAGTGGACGAGAGCAATGCGCAATTGATTTCGTCATGCATAACTCAGGCGAGCTGTGAAAAATGAACACGTTGGCCAATTTTCTTTTATCCTCTCTGATTGTGATGAAATTCGAAGCATAAACCGCCGTGCGCTCACCCAAGGTCCTACGTTTATAAGTTACAGATTAAAAAAACACTACCTGCTCAAAACCAAAAACTTGGTTCGTATTCGCTGTAATTTTGACTCTGGAGTGATTTTAAATCATTTTCATATGTTACATATTTTATTTGTAGTGTTGCGGAGGATATTTGCAAAGAAAGAATTTTATTTGGGAGGTTACTATTTTTGGGATGTGGTATTATATCGGTAAAAATTAAACGTAGGGCCTTAGGCCATGGCAGGGTGGTGTGTTAGCTTCTTTGGGATTACGAATAAAAACGTGAATTTATTAATTATTTTTTAAAAGTTATCGTAATATTATTTTTCAACTGTGTTTTATAAAAGCTGGGCTAATGATGCTACCAAAGAGCGAAATAAAAAATCCTGAAACGTAGGAAGACTCGAAAACCCAGCTTGTAAAAAAATCATGAAAAAATATTTGTAAAAAATGACAACGCTCCTAGGATTCGCACCTGGGTTCTTCTGATCTATATTTGGACGTGTTATCCGTTGCTCCACTGGATTCCTCATAATATAGTTGCGTATGAATTGAAATTTAAATAAAATATTTTTTCACTGTCGTCTAGATAAGGACTGTCCGCTGCTCTTGACACCTAAATCATTAGCATGGAGATCTGATTAAGGCATATAATTGGAGATTAAAATTATAGATATCGGTTGTGAATTTTTTTTTCTCCATTCACAACTTACTGTGACTCTCGAGTCTAAAATACTACTGGATAACGAAACGATTTTTATTTTTTTTACGAACGTTAATACAATAATTATTCGCTGGTCCTGGCGCCGGGATGGTTAAAATAGAGATGTGATGAATAAATATACATTGAAGAGTGGAAGTGGAGAGATAAGAAGTGAAATTTTTATTCCTCCGTTCACAATTTTTTGCTGCAGCACTTGAATCTAAAAGACAATGGGATGATGACGATTTTGTCATTTTTTTTGGATGTGATGGATGTCCGCTGTTCCTGACGTCGAGATGATTCGAATGCAGAGTCGATGATGAAGAGTGCTGAAGGGACGGATGGTGTTGAAGAGAGGTGTGCGTGGTCAATCCTCTCTTTTTTGACAAGTGACGATCGGCCGTGGGAATCCGCACATTCGCTCGAGTGGGACGCCCTCTTGGCGGAGACCCGCGAAAACACACTTCCCACCCCTCACACACGAGGGCACTCTCGCATTTAGAATGACCTCTCCATCCCACACTACATATATGCGCCGCTCAGCCTCTCAGAACAATCGACAGGCAGCGCTGAACTCGCCCTCCCCCTCCCCCAAGTGAGGGCAAGACCACGAATATTAAACAATGGAAGATTCCTCAGTCGAACTCTGTACAGGTTGTCACCCTCCGCGAATTTGAATGTTTCCATAAGTCGCCACTCGCGTCGCTGACGATGAGGTGATGTATTCTTCAATGCCTAACTTCGCCGTCGTGCTCAGGAACATCTTCGTCCTCATCACATCTCCATTCTAAACATCCAGGCTTCAGGATCAGCGAACAATCATTGCATAACTGTTTGCAAAAAAAAAACAGTAGTTTCGTCATGCAGTTGTCTTTTAGACACTTGGGCCGCTGTTACAAGTATTTAGTAGAGAAATAAATATTAAATTTTCTTGAAACTGGACTAAGATAAAAAAGTTAATTTTTAAAAGTGATTACCGCATATCCCCCACTATATTCCTACTTTTTGTGCCCGAAATATCCTTAATATAAGCAGCTAAGGGTCACATTTATAATGACCTCATTTTTTAATTATTTAATATCGTAAATTGTGATCAGAGTATATTTAAACGTCGTTTATGTCGTGTAGCTTATGAGGCGGCAAACTCGAGTTTCCATAAGTTAGATAATACAACCCACCATTGAAGAATTTGATTGTAAAACGAAACCTCTTCTCTGTAAAAGTTGGGTGGGGAAAAACTCGTCTTAGAATCGTGCAAATACGGCAATTGCAAAAAATATACGTGCGTAATACTATGAGCTCCCACCAAGGTGAAAAATGCAAATTAGTTACCTACCGTGTAAGGAAACAGGGCAGACAATACTAAAAAAATAATAAAACGAAGAAAAAGAGTTACCAAATGCAGTGAGAATGAAAAATAAATATTGCCGTTGGAAAAGATGGGCATACAGAGATCCGTCGTGGCGAGAGGCGCCATTTATTCCATTAATAAATACAGCGTTATTTACCTCATAGTATGAACCTAGATATGAGCCTTTAAGTCGGTCTGAGTAAGCAAACTTTTTAATCCAAGAACATCTTCGTTCTCCACCAAAAATTCATCTTCATTTGCGTGGGACCTTGGCCTGTGGTTGACGTGACACAGTCCCATTTCATCCCGTGCTGGATGCATCTTTATAAAAAGATAAGGAAACAACCTGAAAAAATGGAAGAGAGTAGTAGGTACATGCATTTCCCTTGTGCCCCGGATATCTTTTTACGGTTCCGTCAACGAAAATAATGCATGCCCTGCCGAGTCACCGCGAATGTGGGTCAGCGAGCTGGGCATCGGACGAGCGGGTCAGGTGGGACCTTGCCTGCCTGCATCCCTGCCTGCCTTTTTCTTGTACCCTGGCAACTCCTCTTTCCATCGCGATGAATGCTAACGCCGCCCCTGAATTGAAGTGCGCTGCGTTTCGACAAAAAAGGCCCCTTCGCCGCAACACCCGTGACCGCAGCGGGAGTAATTTTTAGAGTTGAAAATGTTGAACGCGTCGTCGTCACTGTGGCAAATACAACAAAAATATGATGCGAGGAGTATTCTTTTATTTATTACGACTAGAAAAAAATAATACGCCGAGGTGCATTGAAAAGGGGGATGTAAAATAAAAATTGTTTTTGCTCCTAGGGTGCTAGTTCGGGGTTCCAGTGGTCTATGTTTTTTGCCAAAGGGGATTACACAAGAGTAGACCCCCAGACCGTCCCGTGAAATTTGATTTATGCCGCCTGTGTGAGCGTAATTAAATCGATTGGCAAAATTTTCCGCAGCGTGGCGTTGGGTAGTACAGTGCTATCCATTTATTCTCAGTGTTTACAGTGTATTATTTGAGAATTCCTTAGTGTATAGTGTCGAAACCTGCGTCACACCATTAAAAATATTTGTGGAAGGTACATTATTAATATATCTGTGATTATGTTTCGCGTTACACATCTCCATTAGATATCGCCATCCACCCTTTAGTCAAGCTGCTCATTGTAATATTTGTAATCGTGAGGAATGGAGGTGAATTGTGTAGAATTCTATAGATAAGGATGAGCTCGAAATATTGACGACGAATCGAATATTAGAAATACACGGATGCTTTTCTTTTTCAAACAATATAAAACACCAATCTAATGAAATTGGTCAATGTGCTCATTCATTCCTGGTTGATGCATATCGATTCCTCATACATAGGATCCGATTTGAGGTGGGAACATTTAACTTAAGGCTGGACGGCGATATTTGGTGGTACTTGGTGACAGGAAACATGATAAAGATAAACTGTTGTTTGTTCCGCAGAAGTTTTAATAACCGACCCAGGTTTCGACAATACACTATGTCATTTTCAAGGATCGGGAAACCAGGGTCGGTTATTATAACTTCTGTAGAACATACAGCAGTCTATCTTTGTTATGTTTCGTGTGAAAATTTACTTCCTGCATATCTTTAATTAACATACATTACCTCTAGAATAGTTGATGGAGTGGCCACTGGGAGCTCTGTCCTCATTTTTGCTACGACTAATAATGGTAAGGAATAAATAACGGGATGTGAAATTCAAGACTGTTGTTATCAACATGTATTGAATTCCAGAACTATTATGATAAAATACAACACTTACAGGCTAAGTACGCTTCCGTTGTGAAAGTAGTGGAAAACACTAAAAACAGTATAATTTCATCTTCATCCTAAGTTTATGCTATCACTCCTCGTATCCTTTGCCTTTTATTCGTCTCGTTTCAGGAAGAAAAGATGGTCTGCTTCCTGGACCTTTCCGCTTTCCTTTTATCAGTTTGCAACTTTTCCCGTCGCTGACATACGTTTCACCTTTTCAGTCCATTATGCTCAATCCTCTCTCTCCTCTTCGTCTTACGCTCGTCAATTACCCTCCGCTGGGACACATCCTTCGAAATGTGTGCTCCTACGAGGGTATTTTTGTTTTCATCGTCGTTTTCATCGGGAGTTCCCACTTCTGCTTCAGTCCTTCCTAACTTCTCCTCATTATTCACTCTCTCCCTGACCACATCTCGAAAGTTTTTCCCACCGCTCCCGAGCCCACCTTTCTTCCCATTGTCCACGACCATACCTCACAGCGCCCCCCGAACAGCGCCGAGGCAAACCTTTTCTTAGGCTGCTGTATATTTGTGGGTTCCTCCGTACCTCTCACCCATCCAATCCTTTATTAAGAAATTTTTATTGCATCGTTTTTATATTCTTTTATTTTGTCCGTATCGAATTAACTTTTTGTTGCTCTCAAATTTTATTATGCTATCAGAAGAAGTTTCAAGTTACTGATGCTTGGAATTATATCAATTTTGGCTTCAATATAATAGTTTCAGAAAAAAAAACATTTACTGCTCTCACACTGTTTATGCTAACCTAGGAAGTTTAAAATAATTGATGCTTGGAAACATATCGATTTTGGCATCAATTTGCAGAAAAAAACATTAATCGCTCCCACATATCTTATGCAAAGAGGAGAAATTTTAAATAACTGATTCTTAAAAATATATCGATTTTGGCCTCAATATATATATATTAGTTTAAGGAGAAATTTAATATGAAGTTGTTCAGTTTGGGACCTGAAAGGTTAAAAATTCATAAAAGATAGCAACACATACCCTTGAGGCTGGTTCTTCGATATTTTGGGTGACTCGGTTCAAAAAATGTCCCCAAGCCGAAATGTCATGACAAACGTCGCCCTCTGCTATTTTATCGCTGGAATATGGGAATTGCGGAAGGTGCGAGCGCTCTGGTGGAAATGTGGCGAACTTTTTCCTTTGGAAATGGCGCCCTAAGTTTTGGAATGGAAAATATTTCCACGCAGCCCTTTGGGGAGTGAGAATTTTAACTAGCATTTCGTCTGAGAGGTGGATATGCATGAGAACTGAGCCGTTCCATGAATTCCAACGATATGGGATGAAGAATCGCTCGCTCTTCTTCCCCAATCTTCGGGGAATGATATATTTTTCGAGAAAAATCCAAGGTGGTAGTTTTTACGTGAAAGTAGGTTGTTATAAAATTCTCGCAAGGGACAAAATTTCATCGGAATTCGTCGGTAATGAGATTCGACAGCGGAAGAAGCATTGACAAGTTCTGTCAGGAATGAATAAATGGAACTTTGACGAGAGGAAGGCTTGGTGAAGTTTTCATTCTTTTTCGGTGCTTCGATTATACGCGAAAGGGATGATTTGAAATTGAAGGCTAAGATCCAATTGAAATCTTGAGGGACTTATCGGCGTGGATGGTCCAAAAAACCGTCCACTGTCATGCAGAATAATGCATCTGGCGATTACAGTAGTCACAGATAGCTTTGTAATGTACATTTTATTTTATCAGGCATTGAGATATCATTAAAGTGTAACTAAAATTATTGAAAAAACTTAATCACCTAATGGTTGAAACATAAAATTGCTGGAATATCAGTCGAAATAGTCATACGATCATTGGAACTACGACTCCAGACAAACCAAACATATAATTTGAAAATAGTTAAGGAAATAGGCAGTGTGATTTCTAAAATATTGCCACAAAACTTGCAAGTTGATACCAAATTGTAGTGTCTATTCAAGATGCATCCCGTAACTGGTTTCTATAGTAAGTCTTGTTAACTAAACTACGTCGTGTTTAGTGATGAGCCAAGTTGGTCTTTTTAGTCATGTCATGTCACTCTGTTCACTTGAGTGAGTCCATTATTCGCGGGACAGCGGGGATTTTACGACCAGTTACGACACGTTGAATTTTTTCTCAAATCAAAATAAAACCATGACGCGCTTTTCCAAATGCGCGGCAATTTGAACACAGAAAATTATAAACATTCTTATATTCCACTCAGACCTTCTCAACCTTAAAAGATATGCAATAAGCAAGTCCACACTCATTCCGTTTCCCCGAAAAAATAAATAGACTTTGTCTGCCCACTTAGGGTTAAATTGTTTGCAGCAAAGCAAATCGTGCGAATAGGTAGGGCAGAGATGCACAGGTCTTCCAGACGCTCTGCCAATGAGTCTAAGCAACGAACGCCTTGGCATCTGAAGGAATCACGCCACTCGTGCCGTTTGCAAACCCAGCACTCTTTCCATTTGCACCTCTATGTTAACAGGCAGGGCACAGAGTTGTATAAAAAGGTACAAACCGGGTTCGGGTTGCCTTTCCTCTGCTGGTAAGTGGCATCCTTGGGTCGTCGACATGGTGGTAGGGATTTCCGGGTTTTGTACAAATGAAAAACACCTGAAATTACATGTGATTCTCTATATTTCTCCCACAGAAGGCAAAATTCATTACATACGCTACTTTATATCTTACAGAAACTTTTAAAAAATTGGATATATTAAGGGCATCAACAGAATCAGGTGGAATACAACCAATATACAGAGTAGGTAAACATTTTACACTTCCAGCGTCCTTTAACATTCCCCAAACATCTTTATTTTTTGTATCCGATAACAAATAGTCCTTACATTTTAGATATTGCTTACAACCGGGATAAAATAATAATTTCGAGCTAATACGACTCGAATATTCAGTAAATCATGTGAAGGTAGTGTGGATAGGGTGGCAGAGATTTTTCAGTGGCTGCTCGATCCCTACTTGAGTGCATTGAGGAATAGGGTGGTTACCTATTATTTTTTTATTGCCTAAATCAAAAGATTATTACTCCTGGAGTACGTATTTCACGCTTTTAGATTTTTAAATGACGATATCTATTTTTCGCGATTAAATGAAAAGTGATAATTTTCAAGCGCGCGAAAACGCAACGGCTAAGTAAGAATGCCGGGAAAACTCCGTGTGACGTCGTTCTGGTTTCCTCTGCCGCAAGTGAGGTGACCTTGGGGCGAGGGTATGCACTTCGTTGCGATGCATGCTACTAGCAGGTAGCAGAGTACCCTGCTAGCAGATAGCGCTTGGCTTAAATAAGGATTATTAATACCTTATCAAACGCAGGAAACTTTCCGACCATAGGCAGTTTTAATAGGTGATTAAGGGGTGTTTCCCTGAGCTCTGTGCCTCATGCATGCATTGGTAATCTCAGACGATGTAAAACTCCTATCAACTCGTATAGAAACTTGGTCCCTGTGACGTCACGTGGAGTGGCATCGCATGGGCGCCAATCTGCCCTTTTTAAAATTCGGTTAAAATTGACCATTGTCATTTGTCTAAACTGGGATTTCTAAAACCAAATAATTTGTATATTATGAGTACACTAATGGTGGGTAACTAATCGCAATCAATGACTTTCGTTTTCTTTGACGAAGGAAACTACCCTATTCACTTCAAGTATAGGGCTTCGTTCGTCGAATAGAACGTTAAGCCGTGGTCCCATTGGTGCCTTTCGCTTGGAGTTGGCTAATACCGACGCCGGGTTTCTTTCCAACCTCCATTTCCTTACCACTTCCTCATGGCACAAATGACCAAAGCTGCCGGTCACCGACAAACACCATACCACATCGATTCGTTATGCAAAACGAACCGTCATATGCAGTGATCGGTACGTAGCCTTTACTGTTATTTTTCGTCGAAATTGTTACTACCTACGATTAGTATAATTGAGATATTATTATGTTTGGATGAACGTACGTATTTTGGTAAAGTTTGTGAAGATTTTTTTAGTTTATCGAACGTAGCAATCTATTACGATAATTTTTTCGGTGCATCATTATATTATTCCCCTTCTTTGTATTTTCTCTCGTTTACTTTACATATTTCGTGTCTTCTGTCTTTAAGCTTGATATTTGCAAAAAAAAATTCTCTGGCATCGAGCAACATGTTTTCTAATTTTTACTAACCGGAGAACTTTTAAAAATTGGTTCCAATGTAAGGACTGGTATTATAAATGGCCAATACTTCGCAATGAATTCTGTATTACTATTAGGATGAATGCATTTAAGGAAATCTGTAGCTAAAAAATGTGACGATGGGTGTCTTCGGGGGAATCGTGAAGCAATATAGGCTTTATCTTAGGTCATTGAGGAATATTTGAATCATTTTACTCTCATGTTTCTAACACATCTCTTTTATAATATGTTTGGTTTATTTATCACTTTAACTCCTATTGATCCGCGGTTAAGTGGTTTATTTATATGTCCTTAATTTTATTCTAGCATGAGATTATTGCGTAGGAGGCTCTTAAAGGAGGCATGCCAAGATATATAACTCGAACATACCGCATATATTTACATAAGTAATCCTCAAGTGTGTCACATATTTTTTAAGTCCTCATAAAACTTTCAGTGGCGCGGTTTCGAATAGCAGTTTTACTTATTTTTTTACTGAAGTTGACGTGGATATCTTGTAAAGAAAAAAATCGTTAATTTCAAGTACAGCTGTTGAATACATTTTCTTTAAATGGCAGACAAATAAATGGAATATCGTTGGTAAATTATGACGTACTCGCAATTTTCCTCAAATAATTTAATATTCCCTTCTCAACCGTTTCAATAAATTCTGTATTATAGTGTGGGCTTCGTCGCAAGTTTTTAGTCGTCGTTTAAATTTTAATTTACTAATGTGTTAGAATTCCACCAATTTCAACCTGGAAAAACTATATTCGGAATATTGTTGGTTTTTTACACAATTCTCGAGAAAATCACTTTATATCGTTGTTAAAAGCAATTTGTCAAATTTATACTGGTACTTTTTATTTCTTTGTTGCCTCCTTTGCGTCCAATAACTTTTTTCTTTTAGTTATGAAAGCATCATTTGATTCATATCGCGGTAACATTCTCTTTTGTCCTCACTTAACATTAGTATTTCGCGTGTCACGTACTTCTATAGCCATCAAAGAAATCAACAATCCTAAGATTGGTTTGACGCAACTCTCCATTCCTCTCTCCTATCCGCCAGCCTTTTCATAACGACGTATTTCTTCTTTTTTACAACCTAAATAGCTAGTCCCTTTACGTAATTCATTCGGGGCTGATCCTTGCCCTTCTTCCCTCCCACCTGTTTCATCATCAGGCCGTGATGCCTGGTAATGCTGATTAGTCATCATTCAATGAATGGAATATAATGTTTTCTTTTCCGTTTGTGTTCTATGAAGAAATTACCCGTGGTTTCCTCTGATTTCAATTTTTATCGTATTATATTTTGGTACTATTACAGTTCAGAAGCTGACAAGATAAACGTATATATCTATGCATTTTCACTGATTGTCGTAAACTTCAAGTAGTTTTTATCTTACGAATGTTTATATAAGAGGATTTTTATGAATTAAATTAAATATACTTTTCTATATCTAGCTATATTAAAAACGTAGTCAAGTATTTGCAATATTTAGTCTTGAATGCTTAACACATGTCTTCCTTAGGTGTTGTTTTCGTCATATTAAATCAGAAATCATTCTTTTAATTTCAGATCCCTACCATCAGAACTTCTGGAACACTCTCCGAAAAGCCATCAGGTGAGTTTGACTTGAACTAAAAATGATTAAATGTGATAGAGAGAGATGAGTTCATTCACCCTCAATTGTCAAAAGAAGCTCTTTCGTTTTTTCTTACAAGCCGCAAAACCAGTGCAGCCAGCATTGAAAAAGATGCCACCCGAATGTTTGTGTCCAATATGTGCGCATCCTCAGAATAATCCATAGGCAATTTAATATGGTACTCCTGATTATTGTAATAAAGATGTTATATTGGTGGAATTAGGTTTACATCGAGCGTTTTACGGAATACCTCGGTTTGTTCTCATACGAAGGTACATCTTCCCTCTTCAATTCTTATACACTGTAGGTATCTATAAATCATATTATTTTACCCACAATTCTTCCTTCTTAACGGCGTTTTTAGCATCCCCCCACCGCTCAGTACTCGCTCCTTGAAAATCATCTGTCTTCTCCATATTTTGTCTTGAAGTTTCTCCTCCGTCCACTTCATCTTCTTCACCCTCCTCCACGTTAGAGTTCCTTCCATGACTAGAAAAACCTCCTTTTTGCGGTTCATTTTCACTCCAAATCGGACTATTCACTAGTCTTTTCCTTAACTCTTATGTAAATTTCTTTTGATCATCTATTTCATATTCATATACGCCTATTTTTAATGCGATTTTCCATCATATAACATTACAACAGCCATCAATTTCCTCTCTTGTACAGCCAAGATTGTATAACTCCTCCAACAAAGCAAGTTTATGTCCGTCTACTATTATTCTGAGCATCATACTACTTGATAGATATCGATGACTAGGTTCTAACTACACGTTCTCAAAATTTGGCCGGTCTGAGAAAATAGTGCTAATTCTGTTACTAAAAAATAAAATTCAAGGAAAAAACAACTCTTCGTTTGCAAATGTATGCTTCTTTTTCAGTTTTGTGTGATTTTGGTTTTTAATTTCTATTAAAGTTATATATAATTTAAAAAATAAATCGTTTATTTTTGCTCTCCTGAAAAGTTGCTATTTTTGAGATACGTGTTGTTAGAACTTAGCCATCGATATGCTTTATTTAACCGAATGACTTTGTTTCTCCTGTTTGGGGCTTTGATTTTGTTGTGGTATCTCCTGACGCGGTGTAAGTACTCACCATCAGCCTCAGTGATTGCGCATGGTTCACGACCCTAGCTTCCGAAATCTGTGCCTAACATCCCGTTTAATGTAACCTATTTCTATAGTTAGAGTGTTAAGCATCCTTCTTGCCCAGACCGCTGACGAAATCTCAAGAATACTATCGACCACCCCAAATGGTAGGGCGCCTCTTTCTTTGGCTGGATTCATTTGATTTTTAGGCATGCACCATAAGAGTGAAACCTACCTCAGCAATTTCTATTGATCATTTATATACTGTACTTAGCTTCATGACGTGATGTCGTCTTAGTCTTACGTTTAAGTGGCGTAACTAGGAATAAGCTTTGGGGGAGGGGAGGATGGGGAGCCTGGGAGGGCGAAAAAGTTTTTGAAAAATGGTATGCCTGGAAATAAATTTCATATCATTTTGTCACTTAAAATATAACTTAAAGCAGATGCAGTTATTATATGGCAAAACTAGAAAATAGCTTTAAATATTTTATTTGTTTCTCCGAGGCTTTGGGGGGGGGGGGGGATCTATCCCCTTCATCCCCCCATAGTTGCGCCACTGTTTCGTTTTAAGATTGTGATGAGGCAAATACAGACATTTACTATTTTAACTTATCTGGGCAAGTAATCGAAATCAGTGGCCAAAATCATATCGTCCGAGATAGCTAAGTTTCAGGTACCTTGTCTTGTCCAAAAGAGGTTACTTTAGTCAGTTCTTCGTGTCTGGATGAGGTCACTAGTATTCGTCTTTAATTCAATTTACCTCCATTAATTTATAGTTTCTGAATTGAATTATTGTTTATGAATTTTATTTGTTATATGAACTCTATTTGTTAAATCTATTGAATTAATTATTATATTACAATCATTTATTGGCAGTAACGCAATATTTGATGAAGCTATATTTTTTAAAGATATTACCAAATATATTTAATTTTTTATTTGAGTTCCCTCTTGGAATGAAGTCTTTACTCCTAAAGGGCATCCTCTTCAACTTTCCCTTTTAACATTTATCTCTCTTCGTTCAGTTTTTTCTAATTTTCTGACACTAATTATCATTACCAATAAAATCCATCGGTGATTTTCCTTGTCAGGAGGAGGTTATTCTAGTCAGTTCTTCGCGACGGGATGTAGTTACTAGTCCTCGTATAAGTATAGCCTTGGTGATGGAAAATTTAGTGCGTTTGACGTGATATTTTCAAGATGAATGTTATCATTATAAAATAATCCTGTTACCCACTTTTTTGAAACAATGCCATTGCGAAACTTTCCTCTGCCTTGACTGACTCCCAACGGTGGTTGTCACTTTTCCTGCCTCTTTTTTAATTTTGTGGACCAATAAGAATCATCGTTGTGAAATTTGAAGTTTTTTTTTAATTATTTAGATAGGATTGCTTGTGATATAACAAATGATATTAATGAGGGAGCGTGCTTGACATTTAAAGATTCAAGAAGGTTGATCTCTTCACCTGTCTCATTTTCAAACAAAGCAATTGACTTTTCCCGCGGAAAGAAATATTTCATCCGAAAGGGCAAAGTCTTTAACTTTCCCTTTCAAAATTTCAAAGCAAATAATTTATCTTTCTTTGTTTCAAATTTTTTCAAATGTTCTGAAATTTTAGCCTTATAGATGCATAAAAACCACGGGTATTGCGGTTTTAGTGCTGCATTCATCATTAATTCGTTCATTTTTTGTGCATTGAAACAAGCAACACCTTAAAGTGTGAGAGAGAATGTTTCTGCTGTGTTGCAGTTCCAAATTCTCCATTTCTCCATTGCTATCTCGTCGGTTGTTGTATAAAAAAAGGCAACAGCTTCGGTGGCACTACGACCATTGTTTTCAGCTTTGGTGGCACTACGACCATTGTTTTCAGCTTAGTACTTCGAAAAAGTGTGCCAGCATCTTCGTCCATAAGACGCTAGTAGTAGTGTCAGCAAAACTGTTATATTTTATTACGCAACAACCGACACTGAAGCAATCTAAAAATGAAGAATTTGGAATCAAACAGCCTCGGAAACCTTCGTTCTCACATCCCTCAATGTATTCACACTTGCTTATTTTGGGTTCCCTTTGAGAGAGATAGTGCCTATAAGGTTGCTCGGCCGATTATATTGCTTCGTATTCTTGTAAAGGTTTACATGAGGCTTATCTTCTCTCTTACTCTTCTAAGGACTTCCCCATTATTAACTCGGTCGATCCATTTAATCCTCATCTCTCTTCTGTAGCACCTCATTTCGACGGCCTCTACTCGTGATTTCTCTGCTATTGTCATTGTCAAGTCCTCACATCCGTTGAGAAGAATACTCTTAAGCTCGGTTTACAGCCCTAATTATAGCTCATGTCTGCTTAAAACTCAGATCGCTCTTCAATCAACGACACGAGTGACGACTTTTGTTTACCAATAGGGTTGTTTCCTATTATTTTTTTATTGCCTAAATCGATAGATTATTACTCCTGAAGTACGCATTTCACGCTTTTATATTTTTAAATAACGATATTATTTTTCGCGGTTAAATGAAAAGCGAAAATTTTCAAGCGCGCGAAAACGCGACAGGCAAGTATGAATGCCGGGAAAACTCCGTGTGACGTCGTTCTGGTTCCCGCTGCCGCAAGTGAGGTGACCTTGAGGGGAGGCTTTGAGCGCTGATACGAGGCAGGATGCTAGCAGGTAGCAGAGTACCGTGCTAGCTGGTAGCGCTTGGCTTAAATAATGATTATGAATATCTTATCAAACGAAGGAAACTTTCCGACCTTAGGCAGTTTTAATAGGTGATTATTAAGACATGTATTATTAAGACAGCTCTGTGCCTCATGCATGCATTGGTAACCACAGACGATGTATAACTCCTATCTACTCGTATAGAAACTAGGTCCCTGTGACGTCAAGTGGAGTGGCATCGCATGGACGCTAATCTGGCTTTTTTCAAATTAGGTTAAAAATTACCATTAACATTCGTCTAAACCGGGTATTTCTAAAACCAAATAATTTGTATATTATGAATACACTAATGGTGGGTAACGACTCGCAATCAATGCCTTTCGTTTTCTTTGATGAAGGAAACTACCCTATTTAATAATTAATAATTTTTCAAGCTGTCGAACTTTGAGCGTTTGATATTTCTGTAATTTTCGTTCCAATTACTTGAAATTTTGATACCAGGAGACCAGATCTAGTATTAACATTTTGCAGAAAACAAATTGTTTATGCCAATAAAATTGATGGATTTGTTGTAAACAACGCAAACTTCTGGTATTGGCCGAATTGTTTACAGTAATGTTTGCGATGAAATTCTTCTCATCCCTTGTTTTATTTATTGTGATTATTGGCTGTCGTCGTTGGCAGCTGCTGTGGACTGAGCGGCAACGCTGCATCGCACGTTTGCTCTGAAACGTATTCGCCCTGTGGCTTGCGTTGAGTGTTGGGGGAGGGAGCGGGGGGGGGGGGAGGGGGAGTCGGGTATGGTGTATGAATGAGGCGAATAGGGGGTGCGTATGGAGGCCTGTTTTTTAGGGGCGGAGGAGGGGGAGCAGTGGAAGTGGTTTCTGCTCATGTGTGCCAGGGAAAGAGAGTTTATGTGTGGGTAGAAATGCCGAGTGAAGGAGCCAGGCGAATGAAATGTGTGTTTGCCAAGAAACAAGAGAGGAGATAAGATCTTTCTGTTTATTTGTTTAGCGGAGTGACTTTCGAGTTTTTACTTGGAGGATAATATTAGGCGTCGAATTTCAATATCTGAAATTAATCGTTGAACCCACGCAGTGGATAAAAGTGTAAAAGTCAATGACCTCTTTCACAATTTTTGTTCATTATCGATTTACCTTGGTATAGCTGGTTTGATTTTAAGGTTGACTGCGTGAAACCTTTTCGCTATGGCAAATGAAAGAATTAACTTTGTTGGTTTCACTAATATGTATATGAAAAGGCACTTTTTCCCGACATATAGATGTCTTTACTGTTGCACCGGACTTTGATATAAAAGGATATGCATGCATGATAGATGCATCTGGCGATGTTACTACATTATGAAACCCAGGTCGCGCTTTTTCAAATATATTAGTGACCCTAACAATGTTTATTCTTTCATTTTCCATACTTTACATTGATTTAGAATGACGAAGAGAATTGTTCTTTTGTTTTGATTCGTCGCTAACTTTTCGATCGATTTTCGAAGAAAAATCGACCCTTTCGTGGTGAAGTTGATGACGTCACGAACTCATTCCGAGCGCGTCTCCGCTTTTTCAGCCACTCCTCGGTCTTGTGGCGTGGGCCGTGCATGGTTCTTGGCTGTCACTAGCATTCTCTCCAACTCTTACAGGGACTTCCTCGTTACTTACTAGGTCAATCCAAGTTATGATCTTCGTCATTCTTCCGTGACCCCACTCGTCTAAAGCCTCCACTCTTGAATTCTCCGATGCAGATTCACTGTCCATTCATCACTCCCGTAGAGTTACGAAAGTGAAACAATGTGAACTTGCTTAGTCACATCTTTTACCTTCCTTTATGTTAGCAAGAGCTCTTAGAGCTCCCATTGGCTTACAGCATTAACTGTATTTCATTGCGATCAGCTAACAAAATCGAGACCAAACCCGTTGGTCTCCCATAACAGAAGTCTATGACCTTTGTCATCAGGAAATAGATATCTCGATCCTCTTTTATGGAAAAAAAAATTCCTTCGATCGACTGTGGTGAACAATTTAGATGCTGTTCTTACGCAGGTTTCCGCGGATTCGTGAATATGAAGGCACAGAAGGTGCAACACGTGTTTCAACTGGCTTGCAGTCATCATCAGGTACTAGAAGTATTTCCGTTACAGAGAGGATTTTCGTCCGCTAGTGCGGAATTCCAATTCCCCTATCTTCCTGTTGCTGCAGCGTCGGTTGCTATGTGACAACAACAGTTTCGCTGGAACTGCTGCCCGCGTCTTTCAGGCCGAAGATCTGAGAACTCTGACAAACTGTTGTCATCACTGAGAAACCGACGCGTCAATTAGCAGGAGATGGAGAAATCGGAATCGCAGCACAAATGAAACCTTTGTAGATACAAGTTATCTCCAATGTGATGCTCAAAACCTTTTTGAAAAAAACCGGTGCTGCGGTTCATAACCTTATTGCTGAAAAAACCTGTAAGCACACCCGTTCGAACCTGTGCACCGGTTTTTCTCGGAAGGTGAAATGGCCTGATGGTGAAGGATCTAAGATTTTCCCGGCGAATAGACTGGAGGAAGAATTTCCGGGTTACCAGCCGAGTCCAAGGGTTTTTCAGCACCGACGCGACGTTTCGAGGGCGAAGTCTGCCACCGTCTTCAGGGTGAATGGAGAACGATTTCGTCCTCGAAACTTCAGTGCTGAAAAACCCTTGGACCCGGCTGGAAACCCGACAACTCTTCCTCTGGCCTGATGGTGTTGAAGAAAACCAAGTGATCCGCTGAACCGGAAAACTGCACAGTCATTATAACAACTGACTTGGACGAGACAGTCAGCGAAGATGGAGTTAAAGGCACGGATGAGATGGAAGAGAAAATGATTTTGGGGTGGTCTCGTGGTTTGATTGGTCCATCACTCATTCTTATCGTGCCTCTCCCATTTTTATTCCATCTCTCTCGTGTCGTATCTTTATTTGAAAGAGGGCGTCCGTTGATCAGATATGTGCATCGCTCGCTGCCCGTCCACTCTCATGTTTGCCTCTTATCTCGGATGCGGGCCAAGACGTTTCCCTCCCGCATTCTCCGCTTTCATTTGTTTTATTTGGCTGCCCATTCCAGTTCTGTTGATCCCCCGGAGCTGATAGCCGCGACGACGTTGTCATGTCTTCCACTTTCGTGACGCTTTCCTCTCACAACGACCGGGTTCGAGGCGAAGGCGAAGAAAGTCCTCGTTTTAATACCTTCTTTTGTTTTTTAGTACCAACCACCTTTTGTCACTTCGACCTCCCTTAAATTATCTCGTCATTTTTACATTGGGAGAAATAACATTTGTACTGTACCGGAAGATGCTCAATTTTTATTGCTCAAGGCCCATTTGTCGAAATGATCGGCAATAAATTATCCATGCACAGCGGTCAGCGTGAGATTTCAGTACTACCCATACGTCAATGGAGTCTTTCACAGAAAATTAGTCAGGAACCTCGTGAAATTAACGTGTAGTTTTGTCGATTTTGAATGTAAGGGAAAATTGCGTGGAAATTTGGTAAGCCCACTGTCGTATTCATTTGATTCTCGCGCTTTGCAACCTTGTTTTGTTAGTTGAAAGCAGAAATCGTGGTAGAAGACACGTTTGATTGAAAAATAACTTAGATGTGATAGGGAATAGAGAAGTTAACTCCGCGAAAGTAAATCGTTGCCGAAAAAAAAACCATTTGACTCAGTTTCAATATTTTGTGTTAGTTTAATGTTATGTTTCTGCGGAATAAGTGTAGATGGCGTCCAGTCCACGCTTATTATTTTCTATATACACCCCGAAACTGAAAAGCTTTTATTTAGCTAATCGTAAATTATATGTATTGCTAATATTTCTATGAAGTGGCCTTAATTCTGCCCTTCAGCATGGATCGGTAACCGCCTAATGCCTGCGGGCCGCATATTCTGAAATTGGCGAAACCGTTAGGGTCACTAACAATAGTATTTTACCGAGATAGCGCTGTATATTTATGGTATATGGCGAGCTTAGGTAATGAACACTTAATACATCTCATTATTCCAAGCATGAAATTGTTGATGGGTTTGTTAATTGTGCGAGCCAGTTGAAATAGCTTCGATCGTCGCACGTCGGCTATTCTGTTTAGCATAACTTCCCTTAATGATCATTTTGATGAGTTGGCATGCTTTTTATGGAGAAAATTGAATTTTAGGAGAGGTTATTTGGTACCACGTAGCCATTATGTTAATACAAGTAATAGATTGTTAATTTCTCTTCACTTTTTTATTAATATATTTGTAAACATATTTGTAGGCCTGCGGACTCAAATCTGACACCCCAATAACTCTAAGAAGCCTTGTATTGTATTTAATACTATGCTCAGACTGTGATAAAAGTAAAATAGGGCAAACACCCCTCTGTAAAAAATAGAATTTTTCAACATTAAATTTCAATCAAACATTAAGAGTTAGATATGTGCCCTATCAAATCTCGTTATATTTCGCAAACATGCTATCTACGATATTTTGAAGATGCTAAAATTCTAGATACGGCACAAAATAATACTGTAAGCTTATTTAAATAAATGGTCTGTTTATCAAAAAATGTAATTTTTTATAACGGAATAACTTTTATAAAGAATTAATGTAAAATCAGTTGTAATTTTTGATGAATTTGTAACAATGTGATAGATCAACAACAACAAAATAACTCTGGGATATTTCAATTAATTTACGTGGATATCGCTCAATTTTTTTAAAGATATTTTTTAAATTATTTAAATTATGTTATATTATCACTCACATTGACTTTTCTCTGAAATTTTATCATCTTCCATTTCATAATATTTAGTATGGTATATTACGAGCCCAGAGGAAGAACTATAAATGCTCGAAGTGTTACATGCTGTAATACTTGTTGGCAGTCATGCACCTCGAGATAAATATGTACTAGCGTACAAATGATAGTAATCTATGCCCCTCCTTCCTAACCACGGTTTGGCTAACAAAATTTCGGGGACTGAATGCTCACTGGGGGTGTTCTCTCTGCCTACTGTTTTTAAAAAGAGCAATACCCTATTTTTTATGACTCCAGCAATACGTAACCGGGTTACGTCGTAACCCGCCTAATATAGCAGCGATAGTTCGAACAATGTTGGTTGCACTTACTTTGAATATTTTGACTGATGTAAGTGTCGCATATGCCTTTTATCAGATGTCCTATCTATGCACGGATGGTCTTTTAATATGTTTCACCACAGATATCAAGTAGGGGCCACTTCTTCATTTTTATAAGCAATGCACGTTTTGATTCATCTTCCTTTTTAAACCATTTCGTAGACAATATCGATACTAGTCCATCATTGTTGCTATTGAACCAAAAGCTTCAAAAGTTGTAAACTTTACTGCCGTTATTGTTAAAAATGTTTAAGCTTTAGAAATTGTTATAAACAATGACGTGTCAATCTAGAGTTCTCATTGGAGTCGTCATACGATAAAAAATAGGGTAGTTTCCTTCATCAAAGAAAACGAAAGGCATTGACTGCGATTTGTTACCCACCATTAGTGTATTCATAATATACAAATTATATGGTTTCACAAATCCCAGTTTAGACGAATGGCAATGATCAATTTTAACCGCATTTTAAAAAGGGCAGATTGGCGCCCATGCGATGCCACTCCACGTGACGTCACAGGGACCTAGTTTCTAAAAGAGTGGATAGTAGTTTTACATCGTCTGAGATTACCAATGCATGCATGAGGCGCAGAGCTCAAGGAAACATTTCTTAATAATCACCTATTAAAACTGCCTATGGTCGGAAAGTTTCTTTCGTTTGATAAGGTATTAATAATCCTTATTTAAGCCAAGCTCTACCCGCTAGCAGGGGACTCTGTTACCTGCCGGCAGCCTGCATCGAAGCGAAGCACATACCCTCGCCTCAAGGTTACCTCACACGGCGACAGCGGGAACCAGAATGACGTCACGCGGGGTTTTCCCAGCATTCATACTTAGCCGTCGCGTTTTCGCGCGCTTGAAAATTTTCACTTTTCATTTTATCACGAAAAATAGATATCGTTATTTAAAAATCTAAAAGCGTGAAATGCGTACTCCAGGAGTAATAATCTTTCAATTTAGGCAGTAAAAAAATGATAGGAAACCACCCTATTGTTAACTTGCGCGGCGGGCGCCATCCTTGTATGAGCGGCCGTCGACCGAATTACGCCGCTAACCATGCGTCGGTCACCTGGCGTACGTTCTTTTGTTTTAGAATTTCTCTCTTTGATCTTCCTTTTTTAAAACCTTTAGAATTTCGTGGCGCGTGCAAATCTCTATCCTTTGCTGTCGTCGTAATAAATATCAAGCTGGCGCGAAGGAACTTTTCATCATTGTTCTCCGCTCTTTCCGTGGTAATATGTGCATAACGTGCAGAGGGCTCCGTGAAGGGTTTAGGTATGCACATTTCGCGTGATTTACCGCCACGTTGCTGCGGCCCTCGCTTCGTCCGCGTGTGGGTGCATAAATAGCCGGCATTTTCACGGCGCACGTGAGGAAGTGCTCCAAGTCTTTGCGACCAAAGCCATCAAATGGGAAGGACTTGGCTCAACTTTTCCCCTCTTCGGTCGTTCGAGAGAATTTTTGAAAGGTGGCGACGCGGGCGCCATGTGTGAGCGGCCGTCGACCCAAGTGCGCCGCTAACAATGCATAGGGTCAACTGCGTCGGTCACCTGGCGTGCTGTTCTTTTATAATTTTTTTGTTTTATAATTTTTTTCGTACCGTCTTCACTCGAGCCTGAATCACACGACTATTTTTTTGCGTTCCTTTGGTGCGATATCTGCAGTGATTGCAGAAAAATGATCGTGTAACGCCATCATTTTCAGGGATGTCTCCGAGGATACGAAGTCCCACTCCACCTTATCGGAAGGCCCCATGAGCGTCCCCAGCGGGGGGCAGGAGGGGGCCGCTTACCCCTCCCCCTAGAAGCAAAATTAAATTTGGTTCAAAGAAAGTTTTCAATTTTTTTTTTAAATCCAAGAAAATTTATATTAGTATTAAAAATGTAATTAAAATAAAAATATTTTTTCCCGAGCAAATAATTATAAAATCTAAAAAAGCGCTGTTATATATTTTTTTAAATTTGGTTTCCATAACACCCGAACGACCTCGGCCTGCCCCCATTTTGTTTCATCCTGGATACGCCCTTGCTAGGCACATCGCTGAAGCAATCACCGATACCGTCTTTCGACCAAGAAAAAGAAGGAAACTTTCGACCTTAGACAATTTCAATAAGTGATTATTAAGAGATGTTTCCCTGAGCTCTGTGACTCATCCATGCATTGGTAATCTCAGACGATGTAAAACTCCTATCCTCTCGTGTAGAAACTAGGTCCCTTTGACGTCACGTGGATTGGAATCGCATGGGCGCCAATCTATCCTTTTTCAAATGAGGTTAAAATTGACCATTAACATTCGTCTAAACCGGTATTTCTAAAACCAAATAATTTGTATAATATGAATACACTAATGGTGGGTAACGAATCGCAATCAATGCGTTTCGTTTTCTTTGATGAAGGAAACTTCCCTATTATATCATAATATGGAATGTTGGAGCTGCTGAGAGGCATTATTCCGTCTGGCTGCGAATACGAAAAGCGGCAGAAGAAGTTATAGAAAAATGGACGGCGGAATGACCGTGTGATTTTGAAAATGATGGTTGGAGGGATCACTTTTTTCCACCCATCAACGGTGGCTCAAGGATGAAATTCTCCATTAAGCAAATCCTTGGACAAACGTAGTCCTTCCTATTACAGTATTCGGCGACAAATGTTGTAGGTCTATCCAGAAAATATATTGGAGGCACTTCATTTATTTCTAGTCTATTATTTATCACTCATTTTCTCGTATCACTATAATTGACTTATTCTGGTCATTAATAGGCGCCATAAATGTGATAAGAAATGGTAACTCTTGTTTCATAAATACAAATCGTGACGCATAATTAACAAAATATACGTTATGTTTTAATCTTTATCCAATTTTCGTAGTTATAGATACAGAGTTGAGTAAGTATATTTTTCCAATCATGTTAATCAAATATACATGTGTGCGAAGATAAAAATGGTGTACAAATCAAGTGTGACCGGCAACAGACAATTCGCGAATGACTCAGTGTAGTGAATGGTGAACGGCGATTGAAATCACTGAAACGAACGTATTTGACCCGTCAATAGCTCTTAGGCCGTTCCATTGCGGACTGAATACTTGACAAACATTTAAACAATGTAACAAACCCCTCAAGAGCCGTAAACAATTGCATTACTAGACCCTCTTGGCAACGAATGTAACGAGACACGAAACCGCCTTGAAAGTGGGAGGGAATTCTAAAGATATGCGTGAAATGTGTGACTCACCTCATGAGGGATACCATTGGTATTCCTCTCCTCGTGTGTCTTGTGCGCCTTGCACTCTTGTGTGTTGGGGTTCATTCTATTTTCATGGAGTGCTCGGGAGAACGCCTTACCCTCGGGGATAAGGACACACTGTGTAGACTGTCCTTTTTTAACATCTTTTCTCCTTGTCATCTTCGGAAAACGTGTGACCACGCCACTGGAAGGAATGTCCCCTTAGCTCCTCCCCATGAACCTGTCGCTTGGCTATGTAAGCTGCTCCCCCTGTAAAGTGCCGCCGCCTGATCAGGGAATGCACCGTTATTTTTGTTATGTAGATGTATGCAGGCGGTCCCCGCGGTTATAAATCAGTCCGCCCTCCCGAAATTATGTGACGAAAATAGCTTTATTGGTCGCTCCCGTGGTTGAAAGGGTTGTGGTCCTAGTTGTTTACTGCCTTCCGTGGTATGCTGAGGTAGATAGGTGATCAGGGGGGTCGGGTTTTAGAACCCTTCCGGAAACTTAAACTGCCTTTCGTGGTATTTAAAATGGGTACCGTGGGTAATTATATCATTATATGGGATGATGCAGCTGCTGAGGGGTGTGTTTCCGTCGGGTTACCAATAATTTATTCTTCCCTAATGGTTGAACTTGCAATGGCTGCCGCCTATTAAGTATATTACTATATTTATGTGGGTGGCGGCTGTGTTCTAGGTCCCAATGTTACCAGGCGCTGTTCATTTTTATGCACAAAATGCAATCATCTTTCTTCCACTCATGGTAAGTGTCTCCATTTCACGGAAAACACATCCAATTGCCCTCAATTAAATTCTGGGCTTTATTTTAATGTGGCATTTAAAAAGTTTCTGTGGAAACGCTAAGTTTTCACGGGGAAATATCGTCTTCATTTCGCTGGAATATAACAAATATCTCTCAACCTCACGTCGAAACCGTTTATTCAATTAAACTTTCATAAAATTAAACCTTGATTAATATGTGCTTCTCATAAGAACCTCAATTAAGCATCTATAGTTCAGTGTACCGAGTTCTCATTTCAGAGATAATCACACTTCACCGAAATAAGTACTCGTGGAAAGTTAATTTAAAAAATATATGGTTGGTTAAAGGAAATCTCATTTGAAAGGAACCTTGGAGGAATAACGCAGAAGTTCTTAGAACAGTGGGAGAGAAGTCTTTTCAAAACTTTGGTAAGATGGCAGGTCTATTTTATTGGCCACGTCATGAGACACGGTGGTCTAAAGAAGACTATCCTTAGAAGATAGGTGGTAGGGAAGTACTGCAGAGGTAGTTCGCCAATGAGATACATGGAACAGGTGATGAAATATATCATTATTAAAGTATTCTACCGATTAAGGTTGGTTTCCATGGAGTACTTAAGAAGCCTTCCTTCATGTGCTTCCCTCTGCAATTCACAGAAAGGCCTTTCATAATATTAAAAAAATCCTATTGTTTTCTTTCCTCTCCCTCGTTTACCTAGCATTCTACCCTCTAAAACTGTTTTCAACATCCTCTTCCCGCTAAGTACTCGCTCCATCCATACCTTCTGTATCCTTCGTATCTGATCTAAAAGCTGCCTCTCCTCACCCACCATGTCCAGCACTTCATCGTTCCTCCTCCTTTCTGTCCACTTCACCTTCTTCATTCTTCTCCACACCTAAATCTCGAATGCCTCCAAGTTTCTCTCGTCCTCTTTCCTAAGTGTCCACGTTTCCGTACCGTAAAGCGCTACACTCCAGATCAAACTCTTCACCAACCTTTTATTTAAATTCTTACGTACCGAACCTCTCATGAGCTCCTTCCTGTTCATGAAGGCAATGTAATTGCTAATGTAATTCTCTTCCTGATGCCCTTAATACTGTATCTGTTTTCCTATAACGTGCTGCCTTAATAGTTTAACTGCTCAACCTTCTCAAGTTTTTCACCACCCACCTTTATCTTAAATCTCACATTCCTGGTCCGTGATGTTTTACGAAACCGCATTAATCCTGATCATTTTTTGACTAATCCTCATCCCATACTCCTCGCAACGCTTGAATAACGCATCAACTAAACCCTGAAGTCCCCTCGCCAACTGGCTAATCAACGCCTGGTCATCCGCGAATCTCACTGATTTGATAATCATTTCCCCCTCTTTTAAGGATATATAGCAGAATAATTAAGTGGGTGTTAATAGATTGGCCGATGAGAAAATTGAGTGGAGAGCTTCTTCACACCAGTCATAGGATTGATGACAATTGATGACTTTTTATACGTGTTGGCAATTATTTACTTGGTAGGATGAGGATATTTCAGAATTTTTCTATTTTTTTACAAGCAAAAGCATGGATCTTTGGAGATTGCAGTCGGTAGTGCAGGACAAGATTCGCCTGCGTGTTCTTTCGAAACGTTCACTGTTAATATGCTCATTCAGAAGTAAAAACTGAGTGTCAAAAATGTTACTTGGTGACTGTGTGTGAAAGTGGCGAAATTTACTAGATTTATCGCAACCAAAATGTTATTTTTGCTGTTGTAATGAATCTGGAAAAAAAACCCACCTTAAGTCACGCGAATATACTCTCCTTTCTACTCGGTGGGAACCTCATGAGCTGAAGACTTGCCGCGCAAAATGTTGATGTTGTCGCCTTCATCCTTGAGCGCGCGGAAGAAATTCGCGGGAGTGTGGGCTGCCGTGTTTTGTTTTGCTTTTTTTTTCGTAGCGTCGAGTCGGGCGATAATGTGAGCGAGGTGAGGTCAGCGACGATCTCGAGCGCAATGAGGCAGAGCGGTTCTTTTGTGCGACTCGCGGGTAGCGGAGTGCCAAGCCCATCTCAATCGGCTACCTTACCATTCTCGCCTCGGCAATTCCGGAATGGGCTCCTTCACCTACATTCTTTCGTAATTGATTTTAATAGAGTAAAAAAAATAAATAAATCCAAATTTTTCCGTTTTTCTATCCCACGATTACTTAAGGAGCTATTCGCGGTGAAAAATCTACGGGTTTACACATTTTTTAGATAAGTTAGTGACGTCACTGACTATTGCCGTGCGGCTCACCGCTTCTCCCCTTACTCCTCGACCTCGTGCTTGCGTCTCACGTGGTTCGTTCTTATTAACTCTGTTATGAGCCGTTATTTCCGTCAAGTATCGGGTGTATCTGAACGAATTCAAATGGTATTCTTGTGGCACGTTTCAATATATTTTAGCATTTAATTCTTGTCGCGCCCCACATTTTATGTGTCAATTCGATGTCTCTTCAATTATATATGCAATATGGAAAACGTTATAATCATTTAAGACGAAATTATAGTTATTTACTATCAGAAAACAATAAAAAAAATTTTACCTTCTTGTAGTATTCTTATGGAATTATTAAAGAAACTTAAATAATTATACATATTCTCACGGCTTATTTTATCAGCTACTTCTCTTTTATCAATGAGTTATGCTATCCTTAGGGAAATAATAGCCAGAAAAATTGTAAATATAAATATCGACGTGTTTGTTTGAACAACGTGGTAATTTATTGCATAAGATGGTGTAGAAACAGTCATGAGACATCAGTCGCGGTCACTTGATATCTATGACAATTTTTATGCAGATATTTTCGGTAATAACCAAATATAAGCAGCGCCAATGACGTCGTTTTAGAAAATTTTCATTTTATCTCCATTTTATCTCATGAAAAATGGTCCTACTAATTTCAGACAGATAGCAATCAAAATTCGGATGTTCTGACCTTAGCATCTCGGAGACTAAGGCTAAAGGGTTAGCGGCATCTCATTTATTTCCCGTTTGTGTTGAAATTGCGACAGAAAATAGTTTACAGTGCTAAATGTTTCGACATCATCGGGAAAGTCTGAGTTTTGATATTTCAAGGACCGGAAAATGGTCGGTAGAATACAATGACGAAGAAATGATTCAAGTGAAGGTGTGTTCGAAGTCTTAAACATCGCCCGATAGAGAAATGACCTAAGTCTGCCCTTCCTTTAGTTCAGTGAGACTTTCCTTCTTCGATATCCGTGTCTGCAAAGGTTTTCCTTTCAGAACCATTTCCTACAGCCGTAGAACCATTTCCTGGTACACATTATTACCTTGTTCATTTTGTCTCTCTTCATCAGTGACATGATTTTTATGAGAATTTCTTTATGCATTGGCAAATCATGTAAATTTCACTTTCGTTAACGCGGAAGGGTTGAAATATTTTACGTCACCGCCATGCGAGGTTTTGGCGCAGCTTTGAGACTCTCAACCAGTTGTGGCTTCCTGGAAGTCCTTTCTCCCTCGCGTTACCATGTAGGATGGACAGCAAGTAAGGCAAGGGCGCAGAGAATATTTAGCTAAGCTATGATAATGACGTTTGAGTGATTTCAAATTCGGGGCACATTTGACTTATTTTCAAGATGGCCGCCAGGCGAAATTCACATCAAAATCATAATCAAGAAGGCTGCATAGAGGAGACTCAATTCCATCGCATAGAAGGTTGATTTCTATTTCTACTTCGGTAGCATTTGAATAGGTTTTCAAAAATATTGGCGGCACGGTGATAAGTGCAGTGCCATCCAATTTGTTACAATATTTTGCGGTACAGTGTTTGTAATTTTGAGGAATAGCTTTGAGCTTTTATGAATTTTATAGATCATACCACCGTGTGGATGAATTTCGGTTAAAATTGCGAATCATGCCTAATATCCCCGTGAAACTCGGATCACTCTGTCCGTCAGCGACGCGGGTAGCGACTTTTGTAAACCCTTTCAAATGCACGGCGGCACAATTAGAGGAAGACTTGACGATCCTATTTTTTAATAATCGTGAATATTACGCTGTATATTCGTATTGTGCTGTCTGAATAAAGTGGCCGTTTTATATCTTAATTTTTTAGATTAATGTAACTTCTTTTGTAAAAACTGGTTACCACAGTATTGATCATCATTAAGACTTGTAATGGGTTGAATGTATTGAGAATTTACATCTTAAACAAAAAATAGGAAAATAAATTATCATTGCGCTGACATATAAGTAGCTTAAAAGTCATTCGGAAATGAATTAATTTATTAAATCAAATTGCAGTGAACTATTGTCGAATAATATCGAAATTTAGTTAAGTTCTGTATTTTACATTCATACTGGAAGGAAAATTTTTAGTTATGTTGGCAATTTGGTTATTTTAATTTGTGTAGGTCTTGTACCTAATTCTGTGGAACGCTCCATCATCGAGAAAAATAGTTCCTCGTGCGGCCGTTCCTTGCGAGGAGTGCGCTGGGGGCGTTTCCACCGCATGGTCGTTTTCGGGCGTTATAGTCGTTCGAAAAAAATTAATTCCACCGTGCATGTGCCGCCCGGAATAGTTTGAGCCTTCAATTTTTGTGCACGTTCCGCCGGAATAACGGGAATTGTTCGTAAAAATTTGTGGCTGTCGTTCAAAAAACCAGCACTTTGGTGTCCGCGTGTAGCGAGAAAAAAGAAGCGTGCTACAAGGCGCAAGACGCGAATACTAATTGATCCAATAACTCGCAACTGACACTTGCGAAACGTGAGTGGAACTCCTGTCTAGGTATATTTTTTTCGCAGCGTACACTTAATAATATATTTTAGTTATTTTTTTCTCTCTCTCCAACTGCACAATTCATGTACAGACCTCCATCGCATATGTCGCGTTCACGGAACTGTATGTGAAGCAGCTTTCATATTTCTCTTTGCACATTTCCATATGGTGCGTCGATTTTTTTCGCATTATCTTCAAAGGGACCGTCGCTCGCACGATAAATAATACACGCCAAACACACCACGTGCCGTATTGAGCGCAGTTACGCGTTCTTTCGAAACTATTAATGCACAGAAAAGTGCTCACGTCACCCGTAACTTGGTTGCATTACCATAATACAAGTTCCGTGTGTTTTTTTCCGATGTCAAAGGCCCGGAAAAACCTTTCAAAGCCGTGAGCGCAGGTGCTTTTATCCTCTCGGAGAAGGTTAAATTATTTTGGAATTCGGGGAGAGCTGAAAGGTTCCTTAATTTTGACGACTGAAATTCATCTTTCAATTAGACTGTAGTTACCTTATCTTAACGAAGAAGTGAATTATAAAATACAAGAATAATATAAAAAAAATGATAATTTAATTTGTATATTTGGTTAAGAATGTATTAGTGCGTGTTGGGAAAATTTAGGAAAAAATTAATAATAATTAAAAATTAATAAGAAATAAAAGGAAAAAAATGAGTTTATGAAACTTAACTTGTTAACATCTTAAGAATGTGTTATTCGGTCATAAGTTGTTACTAAGTAAAATTTCATTGATAAAAATTTGATGGAACTCCTGTCTAGGCAAGTTCGCCTCCTCTAAGTACCATATTATACAATTTCATGAAGTAAGAGTAATATTTTACCATACAGATAGGTATGGCAATTCATATTTCCCCCAAACAATAAAAGGCTTTATGAAATACTAGGCGGAAATTACTGTGCACGTATCCTGTTCTTTTTTTGCTTACGGAATAGTTGCCTAACACCCCACGCATTACTCCTATTGCGACGGCTTTCGGGGTAGTGTGTAGATGTAGATTCAGGGAGTCCTCCAGAAAATTAGAGCTAATTTCAAAATTCCTAATAAATTTTATTATTCTTTAATACCCATCGATCGGATGCCTGTTCTCAACCGCAAACTGATATTCTGAGGCCCTTCCGTAACTCGTGGAACCGTACTTATCATATTAACTGTACCATAATTGCTTCAAAAATGCGACCGTGTCGTACACGATTTGGGAGAGTGGTATTTCACGGACGATGGCTCTGTGGCTCATGCCAGGAGATCCCTTCCTCCGCCTGCCTCCATTCCATTGCCTCTCCTCCTTCACCCGGAGCCAAATGGAATGGGCGGAGTAGATTAAGGAGGGGCAGGAGATGCCGGGAAATGGAGAGGGTGACGTCATACGGGCGCCGACATTTCCCCACCCCCTCTGCCGTCGGGCCAAGTAACTAACTTCCGACGGAGGGAGTTGGAGACGGGCCAGATAGGTGTGGATGGATGTTGTTGCTTGCGAGAAGTAGGGGATGGTGTTCTGCCCGCCCCTTAAAGGGACGCCAGGGGTGGCTGTGGGGAGCGGGATGGCGAAGGGCCGGGAAAGGGACTGAATGGCGCTCCCCCGCCTTCAATTGTTTTGACAATGAAAATGGAAATCAGGCAACCGACAAAGGGGATAAGGTGACCGCTGGAGCAAGCGGTCTCTCTTGTGAGGCGTGACGTCACCGCCTGGAGGGTGCAGTGGAGGACGCCATGCTTCAGCGTCTGCGCTTACATACTAACCCGCAAGCCGCCTCAATGGGCGTGTGGCAGGGGTTGTTTGAACACCAGCCGTTTACAATACAAAGTGAATGCGCGTAAGAAGCTCCGCCATGCATTTATTATAGTCTGTTATCATTAGGAGGAAAAACGGATTTCTATACTTTTATCTTTGCTAGACTTGATTAGAATTTTGTATTAGAAATACCGGAAATCGACTCTATTGTCCATCCTTTGTGTCCATCCATTGTGCTAAATCCATTACGTGGTAGGTACCATTTTAAATTGGATGTATTCATTTCAATGTTCAGATCCGAAATAAGCATCGTGCATAAAATGTAAATCTTCTACGAATAAAATGGAAATATTGCTCACTTTTTCGAATTCCATTTATTATAACAGTAACTTTAACAATCCACTGTGATCAAAGAAAAAAACTTGCTCAATCCGGATTTCAACTCTGGAGAATTATCATAAGGTACTACATTTCAAATTACTTCATTTGAAATGTAGCACCTGGTGATGATGATAAAGCTTTGAAATCCGGATTGCGCAAGTTTTTTCTTTGGTCATAGTGAATTGTAAAAGTTATTGTTATAATACCGAATCTCCTGTCCAACTTAGTGTTAAATTTTGAAGATGAAAAAGAAGGAATTCTTACTAATTTTTTGTTGGTGTGTAGCGCAAATAATACCGTACAAACTATAAAAGACCTCGTGGTTTAACGTGACGATCTCGTACGTATATAATTGTTGCGGTCGAAGTGCCAGACCTCAAGTCGGAGACGGGAAAAATCCGTGCTCGCCAAGAGCCGTTCTTGAAGCTGTCGTGAGTTTTGAGACTGTCTCCTTAGTGCTAGAGTTGAAGAGGTGCTTCACCAAGAATATCTTGGGAAGTTTAGCGCAACAGAAATGATATATAAGGGCACAATTCGCGGAGATAGCTCGAGGTATATTTTTACGCTCCTTATCTCTTCGAGTGGGAATGATGAGTCAAGGTATTGCCGCTATCTCGGAGCGGAAAAGAGCATTTAAGTTGCGAGTAGTCGCTTCCGAGTTTTTTGAAGTGACTAGCCGTCGCGTCGTGCGAAGGAAATTATTCATTGCGATAACTGTTTTCTCTGCGTTTCTGCTGATACTTCCCCTTTATAATATTTTTACGTATTCATATTGTTTAAGCAATAGCCTCAGATCCTTTTTGGTGTATGCAGTAACTTCTATGTGCCCATTTGAGAAATATTCTAATTATTGGTCAAGGAAAAGACTTAAGTTTTAGGAAAGTTCGAACCTATATTTACGAATACTCAATAGGGTGGTTTCCTATTATTTTTTTATTGCCTAAATCGAAAGATTATTACTCCTGGAGTACGTATTTCACGCTTTTAGATTTTTAAATGACGATATATATTTTTCGCGATTAAATGAAAAGTGAAAATTTTCAAGCGCGCGAAAACGCGACGCTTAAGTATGAATGTCGGGAAGTCTCTCCGCGTGACGTATTTCTGGTTCCCCCTCCCGCCCTGCGAGGTGACCTTGAGGCGAGGCTTAGCGCTGATACGACGCAGGCTGCTAGCGGCTAGCCTAGTACCCTGCTGGCTGGTAGCGCTTGGCTTAAATAAGGATTATTAATAACTTATCAAACGAGGAAAACTTTCCGACCTTAGCCAGTTTTAATAAGTGATTGTTAAGACATGTTTCCCTGAGCTCTGCGCCTCATGCATGCAATGGTAACCTCAGACGACGTATAACTCCTATCTTCTCGTATAGAAACTAGGTCCCTGTGACGTCACGTGGAGTGGCATCGCATGGGCGCCAATCTGGCCCTTTTCAAATGAGGATAAAAATGGACCATTGCCATTCGTCTAACCCGGTAATTCTAAAACCAAATAATTTGTATATTATGAATACACTAATGGTGGGTAACGAATCGCAATCAATGCCTTTCGTTTTCTTTGATGAAGGAAACCACCCTATTGGAAGAGAAATGTTGCAGTTGACAATGAGAAGTTGAGTCGTTGTTTTGGTTTTGCGTATAGCATTTTGGAATGTTTCTAACAGTAATAAACTCCCACGACAATGTTCTTTTGTAAACAATTTATGATGCAATACGATATTTTGCTCCTCGCTTACGCAAAGCGTTTCAAAATTGGGCTCAAAAGAGTGTTTCAAAATTAATCTGCTGCATTTAATACCTAATAATATTTACCGCTAAATATAATAAATTTCACCATGAGTATTAAGCGACAAGAGTTTGAAACAATTACACCAGCTTCTACCGTGATATCCAGAAAGACTAATTCGCTATTGCTTCTGATGTTCATACACGGCGGACAGACGTCTGATATGACAGTTTTGTTTCAGGAGACCTGATGTTAGCGGTTGTGTATTATATTGTATTGTGTTAAGCAGTTTAACCTGATTAAGATTAATCATAGAGGAAAGATTATGTTGAAGGAAAAACCATTGAAAGTGAAAAACTTATCTTCCTAAGTGAAACGCAGAGGGCAACATATTCACATTGATACTCAGCGAGAAGGCAGGGTATTTGGCATGGGGTGTCTCTCTCCCCAAGGTACCCTCTGCTACATATGAATAATACCACACGTTCAATTGCGTTAGCTCTCTCCAAAATTGTATTATTTCGGTGAAACTATAATCACATCCAGATCTACATGCTTAAGTACTAAGGACAAGCAACAAAGCCTACTTACTCATCGACCTGTTGGTATTACTGGACATATTATACGGTAACGTTGAATGAAAGTAACGACTAATCAGTTCTTGAAAGCAGGTTTTTTAATCGGGATGAATTCTGTTATGATCCTATTATCGTCCAATTACTGTCTTATTTGCAGTTAGACGTTAATTATCGTGATGATTAAAAATAAAAAAATCGTCTTGATTAAAAGTAAAGGGCCGTTTGCCCTTGCTTTTTTTTATCGTGGCATTGTTGCGAAGTTTCCTTCGCCGCGGGAAGTTGCTAAGAAGTCGTTTGGACTAGCCGAAGGAAATTCTCCATGGAATTCCTGCGTTTGTGCGTGTAGGGAATTTCTATCGTAATGGTCTACTCTGCTGGCAAGTGATGCCGTAGGTCCACGGTTCAATGCCCGGTCGAGGAAACCTCCTACGTGCGACTCATAAGCATGATCCAACTCGCTCCAAGTGAACATTTCCTTCTCAGCGAACATCGTCATTCTTGTTTCTTGAAAGCTTCTTTAGCTAATCTTATAATTCTTACTTCAAATTACTGTTAGGAAATTTTTATGGAATTTCCATAATTAAGAGTGTTTTCATCGCCTAAATATGTTTTACCAGCTTCGATTACTGTAAAAATGTCACAGGACATTGCTATATTTTCTTATTTACTTCGTTACACCGTAAGTAAGTGGTGTTTCTTGTATTCATTAGAATATTAAATTATTGTTTTCGAAATCTCAAATTATCATCAATATTTCACCCTCATATTATTTTTCTGTCTACACTATTGGAATGGAGCAATGCCTTCATCTATGGTGTGTACTGCCAATTCACGTTGTACAGATTTGAGGCCGTTTTTTTGGTAAAATTAGCAAGAAATATGAAATATCATTAACGAAAAAAATTTATTCACATTGTTGAGGAGATCATAGAAAAAAATAGTGTGATCTTAACGCTATCTTTTATTCCTTTTCAAAATTATTACAGTAAAACGCGGCACACCTGTGATATTGAAATCGATTCGAATCGTTTCTTAGCCGATTTTTCGTGGCATTGTCCTTTGAGTTAACTTCTCAAATCCATATTTTGTCCACGTTATTCTTCATGCCGAGGTATCTTCTTCCTCGATTCTCGTTAGAAAAAAACAAATCAAGTATGCAAAGCGCATGAAAGCATTACTACAATACTGCGCGTTTCAAAGTATCACAGTAATAATTCCCTTTTATTCGAAATCGACTTAACCCCACCGCTAATTAATATTGATCTGTTGATGATTGTTTTTCGGGTTAATTCCACGTCGACTCAATTTTTGGCGGACGGCAAATTCGGGTGCGTTCCAGCTCCCGTCTTCTGGTCCAAATGATCAGCAGAGCAAGTAGACGGAATGATGCGACGAAGGCGCTTGACAGATTGTTCCGGTAACCAATGGCCACCAGTACCAATGTTGTCAAAAATAATAAAAATAGAAATGACTGTTGTTTGCGTGGCTAATGTAGTGTGTTGTTTGTGAGAAGAGGAAGCTTAAAATCTAGGTGACTGTTCGTAAAACTTGAACAACTAAAACTAAGAAAAATAAGTAAAAAAATTGCTGGAACAATTGAAGTATGGCGTAACTATTTTTTTTTCTTTTTAACAGCCTTTTAATTTTTTTTTGTTTAGATTATAGTGCTGTTCATTTTTGTATTTTTTAGTTATTTTTGCGGATTTTTGAAGCTTTTTGAATTTTTCCTTTTTTTTAACGTTACTTTTGATTTTTTTAAAGAATTTTAAATATTAAAAAAAATAATTGATGAAGGAAAGACAATGTTATATGTTTAGACAGTGGATATGATCTGCAGAGCTGCAATCCTTTGTTCGCTTTTTAATTTTAATTAAGGCTAGCCAGGCGGCCGTTGATTTGAATTCCATTGTTGGAAGAGCCGTTTGAATGATGAAGCTAAAGGAACCTCCTTGTTGAAGCTCTTTTCATGATTCGCCATTTCTATCGCTTCCCTTATCAGCCGAGGGAAATATTTATTCTCTCTTGCGATGATTTTTGATTCTTGGAATAGTAAAATAAAATAAAATGTGTCGATGCGGAATTTAACGGGATACCAAATATCCATTTAATCTCCGCGGAAGCCTCCGTAATAATTTTTTCATCTGTATTTTCCATTAATAAATCGTTATTAATGGCAAATAAAGATCATCGACCTCCATATTTTTTCGCTTCGTTTACCTTCGCGCAAGACGAGGAAGAGAGATCTATTTCACTGTTTCAACCCCCGCCTGTCTTTCTCTAAACGTTCTTTAATATTCAGACTCCCTTATTCCACTAATCCTTATTCAATGTATGTTCCAAATTTTGATCCATTTTTTCGTCACTCGACTACGTTAGACCATCTCCATTGTAATTTTCCCTCTACTCCTGGAACCACCTTATGAATACTACCATATTTTGTTCTTTATTTGCTAATACTGTTGAATATTATATTGTTCATTGTTGCCTACCTTTTGCTTACTATTTGCTAATTGATTTCTTCGCTATTGTGAGTCCTTTGTTGTTGTCCTTGAGTTGATTTTGGACTGCATTTTATAAATAAATTATATTCGCACTAATTTCGCCGAGTTCCGCTTTAATTTTTTTTTTCCAATGAACAATGCGGCATGCCAATGAACATTGAATCATGGGTAGTGGAATCTCACGCTCAATGCTCCCTACGGATAATTTATCGCCATTCTTTTGTGTAAACTGACCTTTTTGCAGTGTTTGCTTTCCTTCGCACCGCACCTCGGCATATTCCTCTCGTGTCGTCACCGTCGCACGCACCCTCCAGATGACTCAACGTCTTAGCATCCCCCCGCTCGCAGACCAAGCCCCCAACCCCACCGTCTCCCCTGACCAATCATCTACGCCTCCGGCCGCCACCTATAGCACGACGCGGAGTTGCATGCAAACGCCATGCTAAGGATACGCAGCCTCCTAGATATGCAGGCCGGGATACTATTGTTTAGGCGGCGGACGCGAAGCACGGAAAATTCTCTTTCAATGGTATTGTAGACACATTTCAAAGAAGTTTAACATTCATATAATGTCCCCCGCCTCATTTTATGTGGCAATTGTAAATCATTTGAAATACTTATGCAAAAGAGAAAGAATTATTATGATAAAGGTGAAATTTTCTAGTGTAACAAAAAAAAACATTTTCGAAATGAATGAAATGGAAAAATGATGAGGAAAATGGTGAATAAATAACATTTCCATCGAATCCGTTTATTTTGAACGATGTGCTACTACAATAGTTTAAAGGGTATATAATTCTTCACGATCCATCAGTTGAGATTGCTTGGTAAATATGATGATTTTTAAACGATTTAAATCTTTCCTGGTGAATACTTCTGACGAATATTTCTCGGGTTCTCAGCCAGGTTAATGCTTTTATACAAACCGACGTTTCGGGAGACGACTTGTCGCCCATCCTCAAGGCCGTGTTACTTTATGGAAGTCCAATTTCACACTCAAATGGAAATTGGACTTCCATAAAGTAACACATCCTTGAGGATGGGAGACAAGTCGTCTCCCGAAACGTCGGCTTATATGAAAGCATTAACCTGGCTGAGAACCCGAGAAATATTCGTCAGATGATGATAATTACTTAGAATGCAGTGTGTCCCATTTATCTTGACCACCCGTAATAACTTTGTGTCCAGATGCAAATTTAAAAATGTGTCATGTACAGTACTGTAGTATAGGAGAGTCCACGTGACTTTTGTGTTATGTTTCAACTTGGTTGTCATTTGTTTACTGCTAACTCCAGTAAGTGGACGCGGCTGTGGTTCCGGGCTCAAAGTGACTTATGTGTCATGTTTTGACTTGGTTTTTATTTTTTTACAGCTAAATCCAGTAAGTGGACGAGTTTCTTATGTTTTCCTAACGTTACGTTTATGTTAATGGTCCACTTTGCAACATTTTTGAATAAGTCTTTAGGAGAGGAAATGAAGTGCCAAATAAAAATTATAGGGTGCCATTTAAAAATGACGTACTTAGCGCTGTTCGTATCTTTGCAAATAACAAAGCTACAAGGAAGGCAATCATGCTGATTAATGTCCCCCTGACGGCTAGTGAACATTTACTTGACAAATTTTTGAATTTGCATCTGGAA
Source organism: Ischnura elegans (assembly GCF_921293095.1). Lineage (NCBI taxonomy): Eukaryota > Metazoa > Arthropoda > Insecta > Odonata > Coenagrionidae > Ischnura > Ischnura elegans. Next base: position 21,528,035 of record NC_060256.1, read on the forward strand.
AAAAGTTATTACGGGTGGTCAAGATAAATGGGACACTCGGTATATTTGTATGTCGGTCGAGTTGTCTACATTTTGAACTTAGCATGAGCGTAAAATGAGGTTTGGATGAATTGTAAAGTCTTTCTGAGTCTCCAAAATCTCCATTCTTCCGGTGCTACCGTGTCTGGTTGTTTGTTGATGACAACAGTTTCGCTAACAGCAGTTCTAGGGAAACTGTTGTCATCAACAAACAACCAGACGCGGTAGCACCGGAAGAATGGAGATTTTGGAACCTCGACACCGCGGAAACCTACGCAGTCTTTCTGAGTCTCTTTTTATACAGTTTTTACAGATGTTTCCCATCTCTCGACTATATGCTTTGCTGACGTTGACATCTCTGGAGCGAAATGCGGCTAGCGGAGAGAATATTTGACGCATCGCCGGGTTTCTTGTGTGTCTGTTTTTAGGTTATCGCCGTAGTCTCGAAGAATTCGTCGAGCTCAGCAAGCCTCCCTCGAAAGGAAGGATGTGTGGTTGATAGCGCGGGTGGCGCTGGAAACGCTAGATCGGGAAATGATCCAAAAGTCTTATCGCGATTGCTTGAAGCGAGTTTCATATTTCCCCGAAATATGTATGGAAGGATAATAGGGGCATGTTGCATTCAAGACCTCTTTCTTAAAAGGTGCTGTTTTGCCAAGATGGAAATCACGGTGCATTTAATAAGGGAATCTTTTGAGTCGTCCGTGCTCTTCCATTTGAATGAATGAAGGAAGAAAGAGTTTCGTACGTAAATTGCATCTTGGCCCACTCGAGTATTTTTTGTTGGGCTCTCCCTGCTTTCTTTCATTTTGGCTCTCTCGAAGGAGCTCGAAATATGCTTCTCATTTTTTTATCAAAGGGGTACATCTTTCTCATATGCATGTGGGCATTCATCAGAATGTGAAGGCGTGGTTTAACTGTTGAAAATTTATATAAGAATAGTAAAATTAAAAATTAAAATTTGGAATGGAAAAATTAAAATAGAAATTTGCATTAGTTTAGTTTCTCACGAAGCATCCCTTTGATCTGTGATTTTGTTGTAAACATAATTAGAAAATCATATCTAACGATATATCATTAAACATAAATCTTTAATTCTCTACCGGTTTATGTTGTCATCGTAATACGACAGTAATTTCTATACTCCGTCTCTTCGTCTCCAAATGGAATATCCAATGCAATCGATGAGGGCAGTTATGACAGTGTAACCTTCTGAATCGTTCTATGCAAGGTTCTTGGTAAGTATAGTAAGTTTTTATAAGATGTCATAACTGCTCACTTTCAGTACCATGTGTGTGGAAGTTTACTGCTATATGTAGTTCAGCCAAGTCATATGAAAGGAAAGCGTCTGGACCAGGGTTTTTTTTTGTATAAATTCCCCAGCGATGAGAAGCTTATTTTTTTGTTGATTATAATTTATATTTATCGCTAATTTATTCGAGGAACTTCACAGATAAAGGCATTGTTCCATTTCATAAGCGTGACCAGGAAAATAATATGAAAGTTAAGTATCGATGATCATTTGAGATTTCAATATCAATAAATATTGTAATCCAGAAAGCCGTCGACGCCAACTAATGCATACAAGTAAAAACACTCTACAGCGTTGCAAAGTAAATAAAATAGCGAATGAAAACGAAATATAGAACAAAATTCTATGGACATTTTTTCCAGTGAATCTGAACGAATACAAAGGGTGCACTGTGGAAGAGATTGTTCATATCATCAGTCGCGAGCTATTTTTTTCCGCTCAAGAATTAAAGTTATTTCGCCAAGTTTGCTCTTGGGGGTGCGAGGTAAGGCATTGTGCAAAATGCTTCACTGTTGATTGAGGAGTCCTAGGCCTTCGGAGACCCTGAAAAGAAATCCTCGAAGTTCAAGATAGCCCTAGAACTGGCCACCCCCTACTCAGAATGTGCAGATTTCCCGCGCCTGTGGCTTAGTTCTGGGCGAGCTCTACCCTCACCTAACTAAACCAACCTTCCGGTTGAATAACTGAGTGGATGTAACAGTTTGCTCTGCGTATGATACAAGAGCGTTGTGATGCTGCGTACAGATACGGCGGATGTACGCTAATAGGCATTTCACGTTAGTTTGAGTGACGGAAACTCATCGTGCCGTCTGGCGCCGTCATTCTTATCGGCGTTACTAATTTGATTATTCGCAGAACTTTAAGTGGAGATAATATCTGCGTAGGCTGTGGTTGCGCTATCGCCCCCTTCTGTTGTTCTAACGTGAGATAATGGGCGTGAATTGAAGTGCCTCGTCACACTCTTTGGCTGGCCACTCACGACCGAGGCATCCAGCGCCTGCCCTGTTCCTTATCGCCACGGTTGCTTGGCGGCGGCTGCCCTGTTGACTGCCTTTTAGCGAATCGAATCGTGCGAGCCGCTCTTTATCACGTTCCGTGACTAGACGTGAGGCCTCTCTGTGGGCTGAGTCACGCCATTCTTCGCAAGCGTCCGCTTTGCCTCGTGCGGAACACGACTTGCTCAATAAGCTATTTGTTTCCTCAGCTCGGAAATAAACCATTTTTAAATTGAGTGTAGTTCGAAGGGAATGTATTGAGAAGTCGTCATTCTATTCCGGACTGAGGTCTCCTCCACATTGACTGGGCAGTGTCATAGGCCCACTCCTATTCCTTCTTTATATAAACGACATTGGCGAAGTAGGACACAGTAAGTTACGTTTATTTGCAGACAACGCTTTAGTTTACAGAGAAATCCGTTCCAGCAAAGATATAGATGAACTAACGAATGACCTTGCTGCTATCCAAGCGTGGTGCGATGCATGGCAGTATGGAATTAAATTTGAAAAAATGCGTCGTAATGAATTTCCGGAGGAAGAATAACTAGCTACAACGTAGCTATATAATTCGGGGTACCCAATTAGAGTAAACCGTTTTGATAAATTCAAGAGCAGTGACTTTTCTAACGAAGTTAACCATATCTTACGGACGCCAACGTACTACGGAAGATCAGATCATATAAATAAAATAAGAGAGATAGATTGTAGAACAGCCATTTCAGAATATCTTTTTTTCCACGATCAATAAGAGATTATAACGGCAGCGATAGAACTCATAAATAGATTGCATGACTTGTAGTGTAGCCTACTAACCTATGTAAAATTTAATGCATGTTTCTTAATTTTATTATTATTTCTAACAGCATACGGTAGTATAATTTGTTAGTATACGTGACGTTTTTTGGACCGTGTGGTGTGCATGTGGGAGTCCAATTGCATGCTGCATGCTGGTGATTGATCACCCCCTGCCAAACACCTTAGGGGTGGGTCGCAAGGTATTATGTAGATGTAGATGTCAGCCTCGCGCTAGGGGCGCAAATACACTCGCGAAAACGCAAGGTATCTTTACATTTAGAAATGCGTTCAATAACCACTCGTGGCTTAAAAAAACTTTTTCTTAGTCATAAACTAATATAACTCGTGATGTTTAGATTGAAAATCAGTGTCTTAATTTAATGGTAAAATAGTTCTTGGAGTGTAGGTCAAATGATAAATAAAAATTAAGGGTAACTAGGTTTGGTAATAGTTTAGTAACGTAATATCAATAAATATGTGCAAAGCTAAGGTATGTCCAAAGTTTTTTTGTGTTTTCTTCTTATATATTAAAAAAATATATTATTGCTAAAAAAGTCTTTCATAACATTTATTTATGTCAAAATGTTGTCTCATTGTATTTTATATTGTTCTCATGGTTTCATTCTTAGCCCTGATGATAGTTCAAAATAAACTGAACCGTTGGCTAACAACTTTTTTGCATCATATATATTTGACCTACACTCCAAGAATTATTTTACCATTAATGAATGAGGTCAAGATAAGAAGAAAAAAATTAATTAGTATCTTAATTTATGAATGGCGAATTGAAATGAAGAAAAAATTATTTATGAAATTATTTTTATTCAGTACGAAACTAATTTCGTATCCATTCATTTACGAGGATTAATTTATTTGTGAGGCACGCATTGCATCTTTTGTAACCCACGCGGAAAAAATCTTCACACGCCAAACGCTGCGATCTTTATCAGGGTGGCGGGCTTCAGGGTAAACCTGGGAATTTAAATATTCTGGAAAAGTCAGGGAGAAACTTGGCTCGGAAATTTTCCTTGTTTTACTGCAGTATGTATTTCAGCCACTCCTGTCTCTTATTTCACCTTCTAAAACTAATCAATTTGCGTTGGTTACATGCAATTCTTGAAACATTCAGAATAATTCGACTATCAAAATTGCGCGATTTGGACATTCAATCGTGCCACTAACAAGAAGCCGCTACGCTACCTTGTACTGGGAAGTTATTATGGAAAATAGACGCAGAACGGATGTTTAACTCAATGAAGGTTGATTGCATTTGCCATTAAGATATTCTTGTAGATTTTAATTTATGGGTTTCCTCTTTCAACATTTTCTGTCGAGTTTCACGAAACAAGGAAAAGTTTTATAATCCAGTGATGTGTATACTTTTGGCGATTGGTCAGAGAAATCGGTTAATTTTCAGGGAGGAGTAAGAGAATTTAAAAATTGTTTAACACTAGCTTCCATGCGTATAGAGATCGACTCGTAATTCCATCTACAACCAGTTGGATCGCTAATGAATCGTTATTAAATTTCGCCGCTGCCAATAATTGAATTCGCCTTCTGGAGGTAACGCGATAATTTCTGACAAACCGAGGAGCAGTGCGCTAATCGTCTTGTTGAGTAAGCCGATAGACATTTCTCAGTTACGTCGAAGTCCGACGTAATGTCGAGATGAAACCTTTGACGCTTGCGTGTGGTTTCCCAAGAGGACTCGTGACCTCCACCGGACGGACCGGTCTTTCTTGGCAACGAATTACTCGTTTTCAACTTAATATTAATTTGTAAACATTCAGGTTATCCAAAGTAGCCAATCTCCTACACGCATCTATTTCAACATCAAACTAAATCTCTGGAAATATTATTTTTTATTACGGTACTTAAAAGAAAATCCCAAATATATGTTGCTGAATTTATATCACTCCAGTGTCAAATGTGCTACCACGGTTTTGGTTTTGAACATTTAGCCTTCAATCGGTGAAGCTTAAATGTGGAACCTTAACACAATACTGGTTGGTTTATTTTCTTCTCTTTAATTCGAATATAAGGGTGAGTTTTGAAATGAACAATTTGATCTATTTTAATTGATCTTTGTTAATATGACTTTGCTGAAAACTACTTCCCTTTATCACGTGAGGAAATAATCAGCTATATACTTCGTGGAATATCTTATTCCTTCGCTTCCTTATGGCTGAGATTCATCTTTTCCGTCCACTGTGGGCGCATTCTTATGATATAGAAAGTGTATTCTTGAAGACCCTGTTGAGATGGAACCTTGGCATTTAAGAGGTCACACGTCAAGGTTACCTTAAAGTTGGAAAGCGTGATGAAGCCTGAGATAAAAATTTCAATGCTTTGGCTCTAAATGTTAAGTTACTACGTAGAATCTTGTAAGCCTTGAACTCTTTCATTTTGACACTTTGGTGAAATATTTTAGCTTAAATCCTAATTTTGGTTGTTTAAAATTTATCGAAAAATATGTATTATAAATATTCACGGCGCGATTATTATTCGTCTATTTCTAGCCTTGCAAAAGGAAATGTTCGTAGCGTTATAATTATTCAAAAATTTAAAACTCCTCGACTGTAACTAATCAGAGTAAATTGTTATTTATAAAGTCAGTGTAAAAATGAAACTGAGTGAGTTACTTCTAATATGATTGAGTATCCATGTTATTGTTTGCGTGTGTCCTGTGAAAAAGTAAATTATTCTAATGGACCTCGAAAGTCACTATACGCCTATCGTTCTTTCTTGCAGAATACTCTGCATGTTATTCACTGTAGATGTCTATGATTAAGTCAGTGATAAGAAATTGGGGAGTTCTGTAAAATGTGAGTAATTGCTGGTGTGTTGAAGCTACGAATTTTAACGTTAGATCTTTGACGGGGGACAAAAAAGTATTCTTTGTAATGGCTGTGTCTTGATGTGATTAAAAATATCCTACTATTTCATAATATTCCGTCTGTTTTTCACCGTGTCTATATTGAAGTCGATGATGGAAATTGAAGAGTTCTCGAAGTGGTGAATGGTCCCTGGCGTGTTGAAACTACGAATTATAACATAGGTTCTGTGATGGAAGTTGGAAATTATTCTTTAAAAGAGCAATGTTTTGTGTGATTTTTTAAAAATATTCTATTCAGATTTTTTTCTCCTCGCTTTGACATATATTTTTTATGATCATAAGTATCTTGGAATTTAGGTCAAAATGATGCAAAACTATTATGTCGACGTTTCGGTTTGTTTATAAACCATCTTCACGGCTTATTTTAAACAACCCTGTGAAATAATAAGCCCTGAAGATGGTATATAAATAAACCGAAACGTCGACATAATAGTTTAGCATCATTTTGACCTAAACTCCAAGATACTTATGATCATAAATATTCTATTCGTGAATGCCGTGAAAAGAAGCACTTGAACCTCCCCATACTCAAGAAAAAATTTGGGGGTGTGAATGTGCCGGTCAACTTTGTAAATTGAATAGGATTATTGTGTAAAAAGTAGAATATTTAGACTAGAAAAGCATGATAAATATGAGCGACTAAAATAAGGCCTTTTTAACAAAACTACCATTTTGAAATAAATACTTGCAATTTTCCACGATCATATAATTTATTACGATATATGTTTCAATGTCACTACATCATCTGCAAGGTGATTTCTTTCTTGTCTGTTTTGTTACTACGTCACCTTTAAGAGTAAGTAGTAACATTGAAACCTATGTCGTAGACAATTTTATTATCGTGTAAAATTGCATGCATTTATTTCAATATAGAAAAATTCCTCTTTATTTCGGATTTTATTTAAAACTGCGATTGTTTTACTGCTCTGGCAAAAGCTTCCTCGCCACACCTGGAAATATAACCCCACAGGGGCAGCACTGAATGCATCCCACCGACTATTTCTCTAACGGCACCCATGTACTTGAGATCTTTCTTGCTAGAAAAATATTTTTCAAGGCATTTTTTACTGAACGGTACTCTGGTAACGGTAGCTTTTAGATTCTTTGGTGCCTTTTACCCGTTGTTTCGCTACATGTCGCTTCTTTGTTACATGGCGCAATACTTAAAGACATAGGCATAACGGCCTTTAAATCCTTCATGGAACGTTTTCTATTAAAAAAATATATCGGCGAAGATTGAAAACAGCCGACGCGCCGTCATTCTTCTCGACGACGGCATAAACCTTGAAATGTCCGTGTGTTTGTACATGCGATGGTTTTTTTGTTCCAGCCTTGGATTTCTCGGCATTTCTTCACATTTTCCTTGCATAATGACAAGGAAAAGTATGCATCACTCTTTACTGTTGTTGTGGACTAGAAATCTCCTCGTGCTAACCTCGTGAGCTGAATGATATCTTCCTCTTGGTGGCGCAGTTCACTTGTTGAGACCGCATTAAAACGTGGCTTCAGAAAAATGCCGCTGTTATGATGGGAACTGAAAAAGTTAGCATATTGAAACCGTAATAACAGTTTGAATCTATAGGCTTTTATTCTTCGTGAAAAATTTATTGCATGGAAAGTATAGAGATATGTTTCAGGATAAATGTGGTGGAATTCTCAGTAAATTAAAATGTATGTTTATCAATAAATCGATATTTGTGGAAAATTGTCGGTAATTCAAATTTCCTGATACGTCGAAACTGACTGATCTGGTTTAACCTGGAAACATCTCTTTACGAGCCTTCAAATTATCAGGAGTTACTGTTAGGCCCGCAGTTGATGGACATTTTTGTATGAAATGAACTTGTAAATCAAAATAATGTGTGTACATGACCATTCTGACTCTATTCTGTATAGTTTGTATTTATTTTATTATAACCGTTCATCCTGTTGTTGTATTTATATGTTGGATGTACGTTAAATAAAATAAAATAAAACTATGGCTGTCGCTGTCCTGCCCATAGTGGAAGTCCTTACCGTATGCGACGACTCTCCTTGATGTGTAGTGTTGAGATTGTAGTCTAGAGGACTCTGCTACGGGACGGCATCCTCTGTTTGGTCCACTTTGAATTTCTAAATCATTGTTGACTCTTCCACTAACCGTCTCGGCTCGGCGGCGTCCTAGCACCTCTAACTAGTAAGAGGCACTGAATTGTGGGGAATAAGCCATTTCCGAGCGTAGAATGGCGTCGTGCTAAGTGACGACAGCGCTTTTCGATTCGTTTTTGTTTGAGCGGTGACGTACATTGTTAGCACCTTTAACCCCCAACCATGCATTGCGATGCCAGCTCAGCTATTGCGAATCCAAAGTTAACGCCTTGTGCTTTTGCTCGAGTGTGGGTTTCGGGAAGAAGCGTTTCTTGGACTGCATTACTTTTCTCTTGCATCTTGTACGCACGGGTTCATCCTCGCTTCACACTACTATTGTGCTTACCATCGCCCGGCGACCGTACTGTGTATGCTGTCTGGACAGTCGTACTTAACAACACAGCCACTTGGTGATGCGGAACCGGACGCGGATGTGAAAAGGTAAATGCTAAAAATTTCTAAAGTCCTTCTGTGAGGCAAGAGGACACGGCCACTGTCTGTACAGGCGCGAAGAGTCGGATCCATTTTGTGCGCAGCGCTCCTAGCGGCGAGCGAGTATAGCCACGGTAATATATGCTTTCATTCAGTGTGTAAAATGGTTATTGATGTGCCACAAGAAAGGAGAGTTTGAAAATACATATGTGATATGCAATCTATATTTTCGAAATAGCGTTCAAAAAAGTGACTGCTGCAGTGCGCAATAAATTTCTTTGCTGCTGAAGAATCATTCACGCGCCGATATCATTGTAAAATGATACCACCATGTCACGGAAATGAAGTCATTAGTGCACCTGCGAGTGTTTATAGTTTTACTTGTCTTAGGGAGGTGTTGTATATTCCTTTAGTAATGGAATGCTATCTTAATCTCCAACTATGTGATTCAATCCGTTATTTTTGGATTGAAAAGTAAATGCGACGCGTGGCTCCGTTTTTCTTTTGTTACCTTAAAACGGTTAAGGTACATTCATTTGGCGAGAAAACATGGAAAACTAAGGGCAGACCGAAATAGTTAACATTTTCCTCTTGGCAAATTCTGCGCCTTAGTTATCTTGTGTGTCACCTTAAAATATAGTCGAAATAAGTTCTGGTAAGGACTCACTCCACTCCATTTGTGTTCTTCAGTGAACGAGGGGATTCTTAAAGTTTCAAAGGTTTCTCTAAGAATTCGGCCTGCCACCAAATACATCTTTAAAGAAATCTTTTAGGGCACAAGCGGAGGTAACATATCTACATTTTAATGCTAATCCGCGGAAGTCGTGTCGCAAACATTAGCATGGTGGTTTTAGGCGTTCATTAATAAGGAGATGTGAGCAGGGAAATGTGGGCCATCTTCATCACCGGTCAACAGTCCTAAGATTCGTTACTCTCCACTCAATTCTCCTATCAGCTTATCTATTCACACACACGATTTATTCTCTTTCACATGAGTTTTAACCGTTTCCATGCATTTTATCCGAGGTCTTCCTTTTCCATTCTTGCCTTCCACTTATCTATCGACGATTGTCTTCATCACTCCTTCATGTCATCATGTCTCGAGGTATGCCCGAATAAGTTATTCCGTCTTCTTATCAAGGTGTGCAAGGGGCATCTCATCTCCTCTGCCCTTCATAAAACTAACTCGATATATACTCGATCGATCCATTTTATCGAATATTTTTATGTAACACCATATTTATAGAGCCTCCACTTTTTATATCTCCGCTGCTGTCATTGTCAAAGGCCCGCTTCCATAGAGAAGCATATTTAAAAATTAAGTTTTGATAAATTGTTTCCTTACTTCTATGCTCAAATTTCCCGCTGCGAGGGGATCTTTCCTTTCGGGGAATGCTCTATGCGCCTGGGCTATTCTGCAAACGATTTCTTTCTTCCTTCTTCGATTGCTAGTTATTCTGTTTCTGGAATTATTCCCAATTCATTTATATCTTCCAGTTTTTGTTTCCCTATTTCAATGTTCATATTCCCTTCTTCTCTTCTACTGCATCTCAGTTTTCTTTGTGCTTATTTCCAGCTGATGTCTACCCATTATCCTACTCATATCTACCAGTATCTTATTCAAATCCTTCTCAGACACCGCTATGACATCTGTATCATCGGCAAATCTTAAATGTGTATTTTTAGGACCTAGTATCTAAATCCAGAATATTTACCACAAAAATATTATATTTTACAGTTTGTGAGCAGTATTTCAGCGTACGTAGTTACTTTTAAAAGATGAGAGATTTTCTTAAGTCAAGGAACCAAAAATATTTCGATGCGAGAATTGAATGGTCTGGTTACAACCCATTGAATGAATTGCTGCCATTTTCTCAGGAACTGTTTATTTATATCACTCGAATATTTCCGAAGGAGTCCAAATAGAGACGGGGTTCATTAAAACATTGAAATGAATTGACGTCAAAGCGAGTGGGGATACATAATGAGAAGGAATTTTGTGATGGGAGGAAATGGGAAAGTAGGCTAAGCTGTCCATTAAAGCTGTAAGATGGGACGGAATGAAAAATGTGTTGGGACGGGTCAGGGATTGCGTGGAAAAGGGGAACTTGGCTCTGAGATGCGCGGCGTAAGACACAGCTGTCCTGTCCCAGCGGAATGCTAACAATGTATCTTCGTCAGCGGCATTAAATATGCACAGAACGTAATTTCGCAGACCTTAGGGAAGATAAGTAGCGTTCACTACTACTTACCTCGCCGTTACTTGACTTGTTATACTCCCCAGACCCATTAGAAAATTATTCCACCAAATACAAATACCAAGGTTCTTCAATCAGCGGCCCCTGGGTTGAAGACTAATTATCATTAGAATTTATTGTGGCCCCTAGAGGCTAAAGAAAATATTATATCGCGCCACACAATATAAAATATACAGTGTAACTTGGGTAATTCGAACATCAAGTGACCATTTGAAAACTTCGAACTAAAGAAGTCATTAATAAATAGGCCCAAAACAATAGAATCATATTTCCATGGACACTTGGAATACATATATAAATGGACACTTATATATTTAAATGGACACTTCGAATACAAATAAATACTTTGATTAACGTCTGCTATCAAGATTAAAGTAGCCTTAAAACAGGAATATTTATTTCAACGAACTACGATGTAAAGTATAGGGACATTTTTATTTTAACTTAAAAAGTCCTCACCAACACCTTAACCGCTGTGCAATATCAACATAACTCGTAATCGTATACGTTCGCATTGGATTGTATCTTGCTTACACTGGTTGGCTTCCAGGTGATTTACTTTCACCACAGACTGCTTTAAACGTAATTGTATTATATTCTTTGAAACCATCCTGCCACCCAGTGCTAACTTTGAAATTTTCATTTCCCAATTCTTTCGCGAATTGCTCGGCCTTGACTCTAATTAGTGGACTATTGAAAGGATTTTTTTGTCCCTGGCTTGCTTAAAACAAACATTTTGACAATAGCGATAGTAAAGCTTATTTTCCGGTGGATTCACAATTATTTTGAGGCGCAGATTATAATTTACACCTTAAATTTGACACGATAAAAATTCGAATTATCCACGATTTTTTTTAGCATTATTTGAATACAAAATGCTAGGGAGCAAGAGAAATATTCGAATTAAAGAATATTGTGAAATAAAGTAGTTGGAATTATCCAGGTACCACTGCATATAAACGCACTCGTCAAAAATAAAGAGTACCAAAAATCACATTGATTGATTGATCTTTTTAACCGATTGAGATTATTACACTTTGAAATTATATGTTTTTTTATTTTATCGATGTGGTAGTAAAGCTACGTAGAGCATTGTGTCCCTCCGGGAAATGAGAACTAGATTTTTAGCCCTTGCATTCAAAAAGGTTGAAGACCCGTGGCTTAAACCTTTGATCTATCGATTCAATGAACATTCGATAGACATTCAAACACCAATTGGCAAAAGTTAGATTTCATTCTATGTTATTCAAAAAGGGTTATATGGTTACATGATTCAACATAAAGTAAATATATTTTTTCCTCGCACTTCTTTTATTTTATTTATTTTTTATTTATTTCACACACCACCGAAAACAGCACTGTTCGGCCTTTACATCGGGGTTGATAACATTTAACAATCACAAACATCCATGCCCTGGATAGGGGTAACTTACCCAGGCGGGACTCGAACCCGCGACCTTCGGTTTGGCAGGCGAGGACTTTACCCCGCCGCCACCGAGGCCGGCGAAGCGAAAACTTGTTGTGGTAAATCGAAAACTGATATGCGAAAAACATTTAAAGAGAATAATATTCATTTATTTAATGCACGATGGCATGATTCCTTCCTAATGCTATGCTGATAATTCTAAACGCTATATGCATTTCCTCTTATTCAGAAATTTCTTGCACGAGGATGATTACGAGCATTATTCAACAATTATTGGAGAATTTTTTTGCCTATAGTGAGGGAGATAAATGGAAATGCAAAAAATATAATCGAGCAAACTTTTTGTTCCTTCTATTAACAACTGCGCTTTCAGACCACGCATTCGTAGGAAGAGAATTGCATTTGGAGAGAGGGCGCTGGTATTATTCCGCCTATGAGAGCCACTGCGAGGGATATTGCGCTTAGAAAGCCGATGGAAAATTATAAACGAAAGGCGAAGATGAAAAGGCCGTTTCAAGCATCAACTAGAAAGGTATATATGTACGGGAGAGTAAACTGCGATAGATTAAAGAAAAAAGAATAAAATCCTCGCCATTGATCATCGGGAATGAAGCTCAATTTTTCCGACGTCAGCACACAATCTAAAGAGACTTTACGGACAAATAAACTTCGATATGGCTTCAGAGAGCTAATTTTTCTGTTCGTATTCGAGACTACTGTGCTACATTCGGAAATGGCCTCACGGAAGTGGATTCGCGATCGAATCTGACGAAGTCAGAGGAAATTCGATACTGGTGGAGAAGGAATAATCACGTGTAGGGGAGACTAAGGAGGAGTGGAAAACATTTTGAAGTACAAATTTTTTTGTGAAAATATCAGCGGCAAAAATCAATTTTTTTGCGATCCTTAGTAAATACAATGAGCAGGGTTATTATTAATGGATTTTTACTCATATATGTGTTATTATCATTATTTATGCTTATTGTCATTTTTTATTAAACGGGCTATTCATCATTCAATTCTTATCCATATACTGCTGCCTCCATACTTTCTCATTTTTTTAAGTTTGAAATTCATTTTAAAGATCATAGAAAATTCCTCGAGAAATTAGAATGGGTGACTACTGTGGAATTTAGCATTTTTCGAACATATGACATTTGTCACAGTCCTCCATCATTCCGGGAGGAATTTCCAAAGGGACCGACGAAAAAATCTTAAAAAATGTATTTTTTAGTTGACTAATATATTTGGCGTCAGGAATCAAGTAAGAATATTATGCGATTGATTATTTTCGGGATTCTGACCGTATTACTCTGTCCGTTTCTGCATTCGTTTAAACGGAATACTTTTAATGATAAATATTACTATAAATTATATCTCATGTTAGCCTTTGAAGCATCGAAAGAAATGTAAAGCCTAACAAGATTGGAAGCCCTTGACAAATTCATCGCAGCAGATAACTGGAGAAACATAAATTTCTTTTAAACAGGATTATAGTGTTTACTTTCACACCCTTCCCTGGCTGTTATATGTATTCACTCCATATATATGCTCCGTAACCGTTTCAAGGTTACGAATAAAAAAGAAAAAGAGCCACGCGTCTCATTTAAATTTCAACCCGCCCACCAAAAAAATTTCTCGGACGGTTCCTTTTTCCCGGAAGTACGTACCTGCGTTGTTTATAGCTTTGTTGAAGTTGTATAGCTACTTCCTTAACGACAGAGAGAAGTTATTCGCTTGGGAGGTACAAAAACTATGCTCGCGGAAGAACTCACACGCATAGCGCGGACAACGGAGGAAATTCGCAGTGCGACGCGGTGACACGCCTCCCAACGAACGATGCCCAGGATGCGGCGGAAACTAAAACTTTACACGCTTGCTCACCGTAATAGGGAGAAATTTCACCCTGCGTTCCTGAGCTCACAAATACTCGACGTATTCCTCTTGTTTAAAGAACGTTTTTGACGAGTTACAAAGAGATCGCTCAAATTTTTCAATCGCAAAAAATAAATTATAATGGTAAATTAAGTTTATTAATAAAATCCTAAGATTCAAGCGTGATGGAGTAGAATTTTTCTATAATGCAATAGTGCAATTTTCTACGGTTGTAACATGTATTATGACATAAGTTTCAATGTTGCTACATCATCTTCGAGGTACAAATGGTATGTACTGCATTCAGTGTACTTATATCAGGGTTCCCACTCAACCGTGAAGACCTTAAAACCGTGAATAAGCCATGTATTTCGTCCACTGTGAAAAAAACCTGGAGAAAGCCGTGAATTTCGTAATGAAACCTTAGAAATCTCTCAAACTTGATTATGGAACTACGATTGGCGGATTAAAAGAAAAATCTATCTTTCTGATTTGTGAATGAAAAACTTTGCTGTTTCTACAATTTGTAGAAACAGCAAAGTTTTTCATTCACAAATCAGTAAGATGGATTTCTACAACGTGAAGGCCTCTACTATTCAGTGCATCTATCTTTCGATCATGTTTCAAAGCCGATTCACGTGCAGATACTGTTCACGCATATATCTGCGCACGTGTATTCGAAGCGCAATTATTAATTGGCCCGTGTGCCAGGACAGCACATTGACCAATAGGGAATTAGGAGACAATAATGTGGATGGATGTGATTGGAAGACATTAACCCTGGCATAAAATCAGACACTTCTTCTCTTCCCTGCCACCCCGCTCTCTCCATTTTCCCACTCACAACCTTTAGCCGGACCTAATTTTTGCTAACGATAGGTGACGTCACGAGAGATAGCACATCCATTGCTGCGTTTGCATACAAGGCATCTGTTGCGTTTGTTACATTTTTAGTTAACGTGCGGCCGATGATTGTTACGTGATCAATATTTCTGCCTGAAATGCCTCCTCTACAAACCGTGAATTTGATGACATGTAGACCGTGAAAACCTGGAATAAACCGTGAATTTTATAATGCAATTGGAGTGGAAACCCTGATTATACATTTTTTTTAACTGGAGTGGGGTAGGAGATGGAGAAACCTACAGAAGAAAGTGGTTGGTGGGTTGTCTCCGGTTTCTCCAGCCGTCATCGTCTTCCTACCTTTAGCTCTCCTCTATATTGCGTTCACTTTCTTCTTCATGTTGAGTGAGTAATTAGATACCCGGCATAAAACTGTATTTGAAAAAAAACTACCTATGCGAAAGCATATTGGTCGGATTTACCATCATTACTTCTACTTAAGGATACGTTAGTAATCCCTTGTTCATCAAAATCAGGTTATTTTTCCATGCTTGCTTTCCGTGCATTTTTCTCTTTTAAAATTCATCGATTAATCAGAATGATATATGCAATTTGCCGATGAATATGTTGAAAATATTGATAGTTTCTGCTTGGAGACATCTTGAATAGGACTTATCTTTAAATTGTTATTTGTTTTTATTGTATTTATTTAAAAATTATTTCTCCACCACCGAAGACAACACTACCTTGGGTTTATACATCGGGGTTTTGTAACAAGGTAACAATAATTAAAAATAAGTCACATACGGGTGTATGCCGCGTGTCGTGATGGAGATAGCCCCGACGTTTCGCGACCGACTGCTGGTCACTTTTTCAAGGGAATAATGTTAGGATTGGGTTTTTGCTGCCTTTTTATATTTCAGGTGGGAGGGGTGGGCGGAGGGTGTGGGGAGTTAGGACTGGAGGGGGAAGATAACGAAATGTTGCGGATGACTGGGTTCCAAGTGTTGCTGATTCTTAATCCGGTATCTCTATTGTAGTTGTTCTTGTTTTTCTTTATTTCTATGGCCTCGCGGATGAGTCTGGTTTTAAAATATAAAAAGGCAGCAAAAACCCAATCCCAGCATTATTCCCTTGAAAAAGTGACCAGCAGTCGGTCGCGAAACGTCGGGGCTATCTCCATCACGACACGCGGCATACACCCGTATGTGACTTATTTTTAATCATCATGAGCCGCGAAAGCTTCAATCAAGAAAAAGGTAACAATAGGCATTCACGATCTTCTATTGGCTAAGCAGAGATCAAATTGCATTGAAAGTTACTCCTATGAGGAGAGAGTTATGCTGTAATGTTTAATTGAAATATGTTTTAATTTTCTTACCAAATCAAGAGATCCATCTCACTCCTTTGCCTTCCTTCAAAAAAGACCAGCATCCTAATTTTCCTCGGAGATACAGAAACCTAATGAATATATGGCCTTAAATACTTTCACAGACTTTTATTTAACGTATCATATTTGAAGACTCACTCGCAGTCTTATTATATTTTTGGCTTCATATACTCCATACTATTGAGCAGATTATTTATGCTTGTCTTATTGCTTATTCTCTTATTTCTCGACGTACAGCAACGTATCGATATGCCATTTAATACGTTCGTGAGTGACCACGTTTTATATTCTTGAAAATTTCGCTGCTATTGTCCGACTTTTAATTTCCGTTGAAGATAGCCAATCTTAAGAATATTAAATTACAGTTTTCTTTGGTGCACAGAGGGAGCTAATTTCACTAATAGACCCAGATACCCTTCTTAGGTCTCCCTTTCAGAGGAACGGAACAATGAAGGGCAAAGACCAAACGAGTATCACATAATGCAATATCTTGAATCTTCTCTTGCAACGAAGTCTGATTTTCTCCCTGCTATTTCACGTGTTATTATTTTCTTGATTTGATCTCTGCACGGCCAATTATTTTCTTGCATGGTTTTCTTGAAATTACTTAATTATTATGGTAATTTTGATTGCGGCGGGTCTTGTCTGGGTATTTTGTAATACCCGAATTAACATTTTCCTCTTTGTTATTTCCTCTTTTGTTATTTCCCGCATTGCCGTATTATTGAGGCGGATAAGTATCGCTGCTTTTTCACCGCGACAAACGGGAAGGAAAGAAAACGGTCCTCTCAGGCGCGACCAAATCCTCTCAAGACACGCAATGTCCGTCAACGCTCGTCGGTGGTCACTTTGTGCTCGGCCGGCGTTGAAGCAAAGCAGTGGCGGCATCGTAATAGAGTAGTTTCCTTCATCAAAGAAAACGAAAGGCATTGATTGCGATTAGTTACCCACCATTAGTGTACTCATAGTATACAAATTATTTGGTTTTAGAAATACCGGTTTAGACGAATGGCAAGGGTCAATTTTAACCTCATTTGAAAAAGGCCAGATTGGCGCCCATGCGATGCCACTCCACGTGACGTCACAGGGACCTAGTTTCTATACGAGTAGATAGGAGTTTTACATCGCCTGAGATTACCAATGCATGCATGAGGCACAGACTTCAGGGAAACATATCTTAATAATCACTTATTAAAATTTTCTAAGGTCGGAAAGTTTCCTTCGCTTGATAATTCGCAGGGTAGTAATAATCCATATTTAAGCCAAGCACTACCTGCTAGCAGGGTACTCATCAACCTGCTAGCAGCCTGCGTCGTATCAGCGCTCAAGCCTCGCCTCAAGATCACCTCACAGGGCGGCAGCGGGAACCAGAAATACGTCACACGGTTTTTTCCCCATCATTCCAACTTACCCGTCGCGTTTTCGCGCGCTTGAAAATTTTCACTTTTCATTTAATCGCGAAAAATAGATATCGTCATTTAAATATCTAATAGCGTGAAATGCGTACTCCAGGAGTAATAATCTTCCGATTTTGGCAATAAAAAATAATAGGAATCCACCCTATTGTCAGAGCATTCTATGGGATTGTAGTATGATTTGCGCGTGACGACTAAGTTATAACGTAGCAGTTATCATTCCTTATGAAGTACTTTTGTATTCAGACATCCTCGCTTTTGGGTCGACCACTCCACGCTTGATTTATTACCTGCATGTTTGGTTTTCAGAAGAGGATTTCCAGCCATAGGTTATTCAATCAAATGATAGGATTTGTGTGGATGTTTTCAGAATATTTATAGCGTAATGTTTGATCAGTTAACTATAGGTACTCTTATGACACTGACTCTAAAATATATTTTTGTCTCATGTATTTGTTAAGTTTGGTGAATCAAGTGTTACCGTTCGTGACGTTAACTACACTGTTCTGCAAAAAAGGTAAAAAAAAAATGCCCGGCTACAATTTAGTGTTTCTTGCTAATTTTGGGTTTCTGAATCCGAAAATGACCTCCGTTTTTTTCTATCACCCTCCATTCTTACGAGCAACCCCTAAATTAGGGAAAACAACCCCATATCTAAACTTATCGCTTTTCAAGGGACTTTTACTAATTTTATCTGCTTCCTAATGAAAAAACTGACGTTTTTAAGGCTATCGAGATCACGAGAGAGACAAACTTGACTGGGGTTGAAAAGATTTAGGGGGTGAAAATTAAAAAAACAACTTTTAAAAAACATTGAAATAACCATTTTTCTTCGCTTTTTATTGCAAATGATAGGTAGCTAATTGAAAAGTTTTTAAAGGATGACTGCAGCTGCCCCCCCCCCCCCTTTAGAAGCAGAAATCGCAAATGTCTTTAGGGAAAATAATATTTTTTGAAGCAAATTATTTTAAAAACTAATAAAGAGCTGTTACAGCTTCCTTAAAATGTTGATTTCATTCGCCTATTCCATGCTTAAATCTTACCTACAACTTTAACAACCATTGTTCACCCTCCCCCCCTAGTTTTCATCCTGGGCACGCCTGTGATCATTTTAGCTGTCATTGCCTCCATCCCTGATCTTGCACGTGAAAAATAATCGGTGTGATTGAGGCTTTAGATACGTTATACTTAAAAGTAAAAGAAGAGATGTAACCTGTAAGAGTTCGTGTATATCAAAAAGAGAAGCATTGAGACCTATGATTGGAATGTGAGGGCTATTATGAAGAGTATGCTCCACAGTCGAATAATTGAAATGGTCTGCCTGACCCACTTCCTACTACATAACATTTCCATTAGTTCAGTCGCAGCAATGCAGCCTCTTTATTCTTCTCTCTACAACCGCATGCTATGTGTAGCATATTTCGCGGGTTTTGTGTCGGCAAAGAGTTCGTATGAAAACTGTAACCACTCAGCACTGTTTACGCCATCAGCCCCGCCGCTCGTTGTAGACTTCCTCGTTGCCAGCACTTCCGTCCGGAACTTCTTGGCTCAACTTTGAGTAGAATCTCGTCGAAAACTTGGTCCGTGTTGAATTCGTATGGCCGTATTTGGTGACCTAACTCCGAAGCACCATTCATTCTCTTCAAAGAGCTCAGCTGGTGGTCCCCCTAACACATACAACTTCATTTCATTTTGGTGCGTGCTCTTGGTTTCTATGTCAACGGAAGTGCTTCCAAAAGTGGTAATATAATCGAATGGATGTATTCCTTGGCCACCAAGTTTATCGTAATGTCGTTGTTCAAGGTTGGTCAATGTAAGAGTTATGTTAGTTCCTCGCAAACATTTCGACAATTTTAGTGTCACTCTCAGGGATTTGTTGATATTTAAACTATTTGGTATGTACTTGAATACCTGCCACCCAATTTTCATGGGTTGGTGACGTCATTAGCGATTTGGCTCATTTACTCTTTCTGAGAGATCCTTGACAGAGAGATTCGGTCATTATAGTGCGTGACGTCGGGTTCCCTCAAGTATTATGAACTACCTTGAAATCTCACATAGACATTGCACGTCTTCTGTCTTAAACTTTCTTTCCAACAATTTCCTTCGTTTTATCAACAACTCATAGCAAAGTTATTTTAAACAAACAATAAACAATCTAAAACATCAATCTAGCAAAACTTACAGTAACATATAAATTAATACAATCAAAATCTCAATTCACGAACTAAATATAGTGAAATAAAGTAAATAAAAATGGCGTTGGCCTAGGTGCGTTGTTACTAGAGTCAGTGACGTCATTAACTTATCTGTGAAAGGGTTAAGGCCGTCGATTTTTCGCATCGAACAGTTCGAGAAGTAGACGATAGATCGGAAAACGGAAAAATACGTGTCTATGTATTTTTCAAACGCTATCGAAATCGGAAATAGTAAAATATTAGTACATCTCTATTCATTTGTATCTCCTAATTTTTTAGCTCCCTTACTTTTGAACACATTTTAGTTACGTTGCTATCAGACAAAGTGGTGGTAATATTGATCATATACATTGACATACTCTTCGAGGGGTGAATACGTAAAATAATACATATGTTCAATCATCCACAATTTAAAACGGTTACATTAATGTACGAATTATACGGGAAGTTTGTTTAGTTGGTAGCCGATAGGACTAGGTGGATAACAACTAACAGGAGAAGGTTCTTACGAAGGCTTTCGCGATAAATGGTTAGTTCTATCATGTTTTCCGGGCATCCGCCGCGTTGTTTGTAATTTTCTATCATTTGCAAATTATAGCGGTATAGTAAGTTATAAATTTTGAGAGAAATTATTTGAATTGATAGCAATTTTCCAGTAATTTGTGGCTTTAGATTATTCGGATTTTGTGCTTGCGTACAAAAATCAATGTTGGCAGCGCACGCCTAAGTGTACACATATATCGATGTCCATTGCACCAAGTTCGGGAGATTCGGGTGACCTTGCGTCTGTCTCATCCTGTTGGCACCTCCAGCCCGTGTACGAGTTGGACGAGTGCCCAAGGCCGCCCGTGGCCGCAGCAGGAGTGTTTTCCGATTTTACGGGAATACACATCGCTTCGCCTCTGCGAAAAAAATGTACCCTAGAGAGGAGACGAATTCTCGTCGTGGCAATTTCCGCCGGGCAAGTGGCGATTAATAGTAGCCCCGAACGGAGCCGCTGCGACCACCCGAAATTATGAAGGCTGCGGCGCAGATCGAATGGGCCGGCAGGACGGGAAATAAACAAATGAGCGTCTCTCTCTCTCCCGGGTGCATTTGACTGCCAAGGACCCTTTTTTTTGTCTTTTTTCTCTCTTTCCGGAACTTGGCGTGTACTACACACCGGCCAAACCTCCGAGATCGTGGGAAAAGACTTAGACGTGCACATAGTTGTATCTGCCAAGAGCAGGGAAAAAAAATATTCCAAATTTGTGGGAATCGTTGGAAATATTTGATGCGCTCCGTGGAATCGGAAACAAAAATGTGTAGGAAGCTAAGTGATAGCAGGGCTTCTATGACGGCGGAGTTTCCATTTTCTTGCTGCGATTTCTTGTCATTTCCCTTCAATTATCTCCGGTTTTGATGGAGGGGCTGTTTTTCTGCTCTGTGATTGCGATACATATTTTAGAGGGGACAATCGAAATAAGTCGACTAGATAGCTTTTCTTCATCACGGTTACATTTTAAAGAATACAGTTTGCCTGATGGTGGTAGTTTCACCATCTATCCTGCCAGCATCCTCAAGCCAGAAGTAGTCAATTCTTCATTTGTTGTTCTCAATCCTCGGATCGTCGTCCGTGCGTCAATGGTATCATTTTTCAACTTTTGTAACATGTCAACCATGATAGTCTCGAGTCGACTTTTTGCCTAGGAAAATTTCCCGTCAGCTTTTTCATGAACATGTTACAACTTCACCTGTAGTTCAAAATATTGGAATCATTCAATTTCTTTTGATTTGCATCGTTGCATTTTGTGAAATGAAACATTATTTTACTGGGTAGGTATATGTCGTTCAGTTGGAACAGTCGCATTTTACAACATACTCCTTCAGTGAAAACGATTTAAAAAAAAAATATGGCGCATTCGTGGTACCACTTCATAATTTTACAGAATCTTAACGTTCTGAAATATCCCTTTCAAATTTTCCGAGCATTTTCAGGATTGAGTCCCAAATTACTCCTTAAAAACATTACTTGATACAGGTTGTTCAAGTTTACCGATCATAAAATAATTTTATGCCTTCTTAAGGCCGTTTTACACGGGGCACGGAATTGCGCAGGTTAGAGCATTAATTTCTAAAATGGCGTGGAATTGCGCGAATGCATGAACGAAATTAAAACGGGGGCTATTTTGCCGTCTCGCATCCACGCATTCTCGCATGTGTTCTAGCAATGCACCGCTTTACACATCGCAATTTTGATTGCGCCCTCGCACGTACGTCAGATTGCGCAATTCCGTGTACCGTGTAAAACGGCCTTTAGAGTCATAAGTACCGAATTACTCCTTACGCACATTGCATGACACAGCCTGTTCATGTTAATCAAATATGAAAGAGTGTTATGCCTTTCCTGTGGTGGTATTGATAATCGATGAATTTGGAGAACGTCCTTCGCGACAAATGCGATAAGATATCTTGAACCGTGTGATTGTGTTCTCATTTCATCTCTGACCTCGAAATTGAAATAAATGGACAATGCGCAGAAAGTTCTAGGACTATGGAAGATAGAAGTAGGACTTGAGAAGATCGCAGAAATGACCCCATCGTGTTTCAAGAGAATGGCGAATGGGTCTCAGCGTAAACACATTTGTATATCCGTTGGCAACGACGTCCTCTTCCCCAGAATCACGAAGTAGTAACTTCTTTCATTCATCTCGATTTATTACTTCCCATCGCAGATACACGAGTTCCTTTCTCATCCCCTATCTTCAGGTCGTCGTCATCCATTTCGCTAGCGTGTTCCTCGGCCAACATTTCTCCCCTCCCTTCCTGATAGAATCTTGAAAAACTATCTCATTGCCCGGAGACAAAAATGGCGGAGAAGAGGACGTCGCCGTTCACTTTTTAACCCTCTCATTACGTCGTGGTCTCCATCAATGTGTCGCTGCCCGCATTCCATGTGCTTGGACCTTCGTTGCGCCGCGTGTTTGGTGTTTTCATAAAGAGGTAGGCTCGGAGAGTGAAAGCCTGGTTATTTTCTTATATTTTCAGCGCTTATAGAATAAAATTCCATTCATCTAATGGTGAGAAAATAGTTATGTCAACCCACACCACTTTAACATAAATTTCGTATGAATATACATAGCAAGAATTGCCAAAACACGGGAAAACAGTGTAAAAATACAAAATTTTATCTTAATATTGAGAAAAATTAATATGTGATGATCAATTTCATCTTACATAATATGTTGTGTAAAATATATCGCAACCCATCGTTTTTTTCAGATATTAACCAATATCTGAACTTATCTCAGACGCAACTCGTTAGTTGGCTTTATGTGGTGCTGCGGTCGGTTTTAGACTTGATCAAACGTTCTCCTTGATTGAGATAAACGTTTCATTCGCGAATTTTGTCGATGCGCGTCGTAAGTATTTGATTTGAATGACTAGCTATCTGCTGCATTTTTTATACTAAGGCTCCGTTAACACAGGTCTCCGTACGCAATCAATAGCAACGAATGTAAACGCGAAATAATGGCAACGGAAGAAGTCTCTTACTACAATTCTGCCTTATTGTTAGGCGTAAAAATTATCTCATCAAAGCGGAGATACTAAATAGTTAATCTTCTATGAAATGTGGTAAAATAATGTTGGTAAATAATTTCCTGGTGATAAAAATTTTTCTTTGTACTGACAAAATGGATATATTTCTGAAAAATAAATACGGAAGTGATTCCATTGTTGAGGTAAATCAAATTATTATTAAATCATAGAACTCCAACCTTAAATTTTTTTCATTGCCATATTTATGATTTTGTCAGGTTGGGTATTACTACGTTCCAATTAAGCATCATATAACTGGTATACCTGTACTTTAATTAAATAAAGTGAGCTTCCTTGTACAACTTGAATAGTCGCGGGTCAACCTCCATAAAGAGAGAACGGAAAAGCTCACTCAGATCACGATCGAGCACTTCCGCGAGCTCTATAAAGAGCGTGCGACTTGAGCACTAAGCAGCACTAAGATGACGTGCTTCGCTTGCTACCTTCCACCCAAGGCGGATAGGGTGGTTATGTAAACGCGCATATACTTAGAAAAAACAAAACAAATTCAAGCAAAAACCTTGTTAAATGTTGCTTGCTAGTAAACACGTTCACGTTATGCTCAAGTATCGCTGCAACAGCTCAACTTGGCTCAAATTGGAGCAACAATATAATTTAAATCTTGGATAGTGTCTCCTGGTTCATAACTACTGAAGCGGCAACTATACCGGGAGTTGTCATTAGCAGAGAAAATCACCTATTCCTCTGAAATTTTTACAGTTTTAAGTTAGTTATGTCTATCGACAGTTTGCGAACTATTCCAAGTTCAGTAGATTCAAAAATAAACTTTTTTAAATTCCACTCAGTAAATATTCTTTAAAAAACTATACCGGTTTCGACATTTTCATGTCCTAATTTGTTAATTTTACAGGTTAACCGTAGAAAATAGGTTTTATCCGAACTATGTTTAATCCATGCCAGTGCCTTCTTTCATCAAACACATTCACAAAATGGTCGGATAACACTTGATAAATGTGTGCAACTCCTCCATAAGTATCATAAGTATATACATTTCATTGTGTACTGCAAAAATTCAATGAATAAATAATTATAACCGTTTTCTCTTTCTTTTTAGGTAATTTCTCCGGATATACTGGACTTTGAATGCCTTTGCTATCTTATCAACTGAAATGGTGAGTGTCCTCTAATGACACGTTCTATTGCTAGCGCTAGAAATTTGAAAAGGGGTTTGACATTACTTCCAATGTCTTGTTCATTTTCAAAGGAAAAGAAAATATCAGGGTCAAATCAATTTCAAAACTTTAGTGCCTCAAATTTTCTATTGCGTCACGCCTAATAGAGAAGCGCTTAATCTTTCAAAATTCATTGATTTGGGCCACATTTTATTCTCTAAGAATTTTTTTCTGATGCGTAATTAAATATGTTGAAATTAAGAATGTTAATGGTCAATTTTAACCTCATTTGAAAAAGGCCAGATTGGCGCCCATGCGATGCCACTCCACGTGACGTCACAGGGACCTAGTTTCTATACGAGTAGATAGGAGTTATACGTCGTCTGAGATTACCAATGCATGTATGAGGCTCAGAGCTCAGGGAAAAGATCTCTTAATAATCAATCACCTACTAAAACTGTATATGGTCGGAAATTTTCCTTCGTTTGATAAGGTATTAATGATCC
The DNA here is from genome assembly GCF_921293095.1 of Ischnura elegans. Lineage (NCBI taxonomy): Eukaryota > Metazoa > Arthropoda > Insecta > Odonata > Coenagrionidae > Ischnura > Ischnura elegans. The sequence continues at coordinate 21,553,233 of NC_060256.1, forward strand.
TTATTGAAGCCAAGCGCTACTTGCTAGCAGGGTACTCTGCTACCTGCTAGCAGCCTGCATCGCAGCGGCGCACATATCCTCGTCCCAAAGGTACCTCCCACGGTGGTAGATTGAACCAGAATGACGTCACACGGGCTTTTCCCAGCATTCATACTTACCTGTCGCGTTTTCGCGCGCTTGAAAATTTTCACTCTTCATTTAATCGCGAAAAATAGATATCGTCATGTAAAAGTCTAAATGCGTGAAATACGTACTCCAGGAGTAATAATATTTCGATTTAGGCAATAAATAAATAATAGGAAACCACCCTTGTGAAGCGAGAGCTGGGCGTTAAACCAATCTTAGGATTAGCGACCGGTGATGAAAGCTGAGAGTAATCAACTGCTATTTCATTCATTTCGGGATTCTACAAAAACTGTACATATTCGCATTAAAGAACTACTTTCTTTGATTAATTAGTTCTCCTTGAATGTGGTTGAACACAGACTTATAAAATGTATCAAAGAATCAGGTAATTTCTTTTCCGTATTTATCGGTGAGTCTATATTTAGAAAGCTCTCCATTTTTTCCTGTTCTAGTTTCCAGTTATTCCAATTCCGATAAGGAATACGCAAAAGGAACCAGTTTTCCGTGGGAAAAGAACGAGCCAAGAGGAGTGATAGATTTCTAACTTGAGCTTGTTTGTGCTTTGTTTATTTTATTGATGTCATTGCCTCGGAATCATTTTGTTGAACTCGGGAATTAAAGTCACCAACTTTCTCATCATGCAGAAATTACCGCATATTACGGCATATAATTCGAGTTTTTTATCCAGGAAAATCTTATAAAAGTGGACGTTTTACGCACCCGGTCTGCTTTAATGCCCCATGTCCGAATCGTCAGAGCATGCTTTGGACTAGCATGTTTACGTGTGACGTTGACTCAGGCGTGACGTGAAACAGTCATTATAAAATTCCGTACCTTAAGAGTAATGTCGAAATGTACAGCATTATGCATAACTGGATGCTGTTAACACTGGAATTGCTGAACTTTCCAACCCCACCAAAACCGCGGCATTGGACTTTTTTGTCCCATTGACAAAATACGTTGATCCTGTCAGGTTTAAGTACAATTGACGGTTTTTTGTGGTTTGTGTTAACAAAGCACGTGTTTATGTAATGTTTAAAACGTTTTATTAAGTGCAACTAGGAATACAGTAAACTTACTTTGACGTGTTGGTTGCAAGCTCAGACCTGCAGACGCGCCGGGTAGAGTTGACGCGGCCGGCGCTGCGTGAGTAGGCGGCCGGCGTAGTGCACAGATTATTCCCTTCTGTGCTTCTAACTGGCAGAATAACGGTATCTGTGCATCGATCCCCTCCGTAATAAACTGTCATTATGCTAAATAGAAAATAAGTGTACAAAAAAAACTGAAATTGTATGTTTTCCCCATATGGGACAAAAAAGTCCCATCCCGCGGTTCTAGGTAAATCGTCGTTTTTCTCGCGAACCAAACATGGTACAATATTATCAATATAACCATTTGAAATAGCATAAAAAATGAGTTGAAGTCAGTCAATTTCAAAGGGATCAAACCTCTAGCACATGAATGACAAACATTTGCAAAGGGCGATGGGACAAAAAAGTCCCGTCCGCGGCTCCAGTGTTAAAGCGGACCGATATGTTACCGTAAACCATAAAGATTTTCGTTACCAATTAAGTTCAGGTCACCATAAATGTCCCATCAACGTGTCTAAATCACTGTGTTCTATTGGAGGCGGTACGGGTGTTTGTACTTATAGTTCGTAGATCATTTCTTCAGCTTTAAGTTATTCCATGTCATCCTCTTTTAATTAAAGACGCGCCCGAAATAGTTGAAGGCTTTAAGTTTCCTGAAATCACGTGAGCGATGCGTCAAAGGCGTGTTTTCCTCACCTGTTGGAAGGCGAGCAGACAAGGTGAGGCGAACGGGGGTAAACGACGACCCTCGGCCGGAATTCCTCAAGCAAGGGGAGAGAATCACGCCGGGAAGGGTGCTAAGGAATCCGCTCTTTCCATCGCCTTTAACGCCAGTGAAAGAGAATCCCCAAATTCGGGACTTAAGAGGCTTGGTACAGGCGCAGATATCAGGGCACATCGATATAGGATCTAAACCACTTACGAGTAACCCTCAGAGATTACCTAAATGTTAGCTTCGCTCGACAGTATGTTGGAGAACTGAAAACAATGGTATGCTGGTTGCTATGCATCGCACAAGGGAGCTGTTGAAGCACGTTCGGGCACTACAAATATGGCTGACTCCCATGTATTATTTTAAATGCACAAAATTGGAATGAAAAAATAGTTCATTTTGAGGTGCTAAAACTGTTGATATAGATCCAAGTAATGTATCTGCCAAGCTATTCACAATCTCATCCAAATTAAAGGAACTGAGAAGAAAATTTTAAAGTTGCGCGATTCCTCAAATATTTAAATGGAGTTCAATTCTAGAGATCCTCCTCAAGATGGCCAGATGCGCAATTTCTTGGGAAGGAGATAAATAATTCCATTTTTTGCTGTCCAGTGATTTGTTAATGTCGACTGTTTCCTTGGAGTTTGAAAATAAGTTGACATTGAGTATGCATAGATTGATTATTGACGATTTAACTTTATGGGAATTCATAGTAATAGATAATTATTATTGTTCCACCTTTCTTTGATAAAGGTCACATTTTTTGTCTAATTCTCGAGTCCTACCATTGGGAAATCTTCTGCATTAACCCTTTCACACTTAAGTTTATGACGTCACAAGCTCATTTCGAGTGCGTAACCTCTCCTCAGCCGTTCCTCGTATTACCCTCAGTAATGCGATTCGTCACTATTTCCACTCTTAAAGGCAATTCCTTTCTTCAATGGAAGATTTTTCCCGGAACCAGTAAATGAACCAAATCTCTAACGGGGTCACCAATTCAAGAAATGTGGACGGCAACTTTGGCGTTTTCTTATTTTCACCTGAAGAAAGGAATGCTCACTGAGGAAGATTCTTTTTTCAACTTATCTTTTCCTTTCGTTTACCGAACTTTTTTTTATGAATTTTCATTATTTTTAAACATTACTCATTTATTAATCATTCTAGAGTCTTTTTATAAAGTGTATTTTTACAGTCCTAATATTTCCTTGTAATTTATAGCGTCAAAGTTCATCTTTATATTATTAATTTTCCGATGTGATCAAATTATTACCTTTTGCACATTTATGAATTTCAATTTCAAATACGGTACGATAGTGTAATTTTAATGCAAACTCCCCAATTTATTATGCTTTAAACTATCGAAAATACAATTATTGATTCTCTACGGAAAAATTAAGTGTTCAGAGTTGACTTTTGCTAATGAACTTGGGCAAACATTTCGATATTCTTCAGAAATACATAATTGTATTGAAATGTAAGCAGTATTTCAATATTTCTTCCTATCAGTTGAGGCCAATGTCCTGATGTAGGGGGCAAAGCATGTTTAATTGTTTGATTACTTTTTTTTTATCTTTTATCAAAATGACTGCTCTAATGGTAACGAAAGACTGATGTGTGACGTTTTCACTTCAATGCTTTTCGAAAGGAAAATCCCAAAGTGTCAATCTCTCTTCAATGTGTGCTTAAAGTCATTAAATGGAACATTTCGGCGATATCCGTTTCGTCATCCGTTAATCTTTTGATGTACCAGCTCTAGTGCATTTGTTTGCGGACAGATCCGGTCCCGTCGCGCCGCAACGGGGATGATATTCGTTCGACCCGTGCCGGAAATCACTCACGCACCAATATCCCAGTGTTTGCGAACAAAGTGATCCTGAGGAAACAGTTTAATTTCAGTCCCCTTTCAGAAGCGAGGAGTTTAGACTTAATCAATTCGGCATTAAACCCCTTTTAATGAATTGAGCAGTAATTCGTCCCCTCTCCACCAGGGGGAAATCCCGCCGCGTTTGTTCTTCGGGTTCATTTGTTCCTTTCGCAGTCAAATGCGTGCATTGTCTCTGTCCCTCTTGACGATTGCCCCATCGGAAAACGATAATCGCTCTCCATAGAGAGGTGAAATTCGCTTCGTGCGGTCACTCTCAGGGGTTATCAATATTAGATCGTAGGTGAAACGTGAATCATGCCGGGATACGTACGTGGGTGATCTGTGCCTTGTGTTTGCCATCGTTGCGTCTGCGTGAACCATAAAGGTGCATTCGCGCAATAACGGGACCTTATTTGAAGCGCGTGGCAATCTGAAAGGTTCCGAATAGGCGTCCAAACTGCTCTCACCTGAGAGTTAAAATGTCGGAGTACTTCATGTATATATTTGCTGTGATACTGAAGGCATTACCGACGTTCATTAGCAATCTTCTATATTATTTCTACAGCATAGATACCTTTTTCTCGACTTAATACGCAACCAAACTCTACAAATGAAGTACCAAAATGCGCATAATTTATCAGAGAACATGCGACGGCATATCTTACTTCCTAAATGTTGCTATTGTTACCTAAAATTGGTTTTAAATAATTAAAAAAACAAAAAAACGGTAAGTATTCCTGACGTTAATGGCGCACAAACTGTTACATTTGTTCATTTGCAACAATATCTCGCATTCTATAAATAACTTTTATCAAAATGCGGCTGCTTTCACATTCATGTCTCCTGTTGATACGTAATTATGAGTCATCATGAGCGTTTAACAGAGGATAGTGTAATTACTTCCAATGTTGTGTTTAAAGAGGCCCTCTGACCTCAATTTGTACAAGAACATTCCAATTAAATTTGTACATAAGACCCTGCCTTTTTTTCTACATTTTAAAATTAGAAACGCGCCTATCCCTCTGTGGACCTGCATTGAAAAGAGCGGGGAAGCCCGCTGGGAGCGGGCGCAGCACGCTCGTATTTAACTAATTTTCACCTGAAAAATTATTTTTTCTTCCATTGCGAATCGTTCATTGTACTGTCGATAATCATATATACATTAAATTATGGAGTTTGTATCGAAAAGACACTATCATATTGTATTTCAAATTGAACTTCATTTGTGGACATAAATATATCTTGATTCCACCGAAAAATGAAAAGTAAAAAGATAAACTTATCCAAATAGAGTACAAAATCTACCGAAGGAATGTAAAAATACAACTTAGATTTTACAATGTCAACACATTGTCCGCGTCAGTTTCTGCATACACATCAATTTTGCGTCTCAGGAATGAATTTCCTTCAACTATAACATTATCAGTGCATGTAAACAAAGATTCCAGTTACTTTTAGTACTTTTGTTTTAGTCTTGGAACAGTTTTTGTTTTTTTTTGTTCTGATTTCTCTCCAGCATGGCTGATTAACATTGTTATTTTTATTATTAGCAATTAAAGTGTTCTACTCGTTATAGTACTTTTATGGAACATTTTTATGATCTCCCAGGCCTGCCTCCCCTCCCAGTGGGGTAGCCAGGAATTTCGTACGGGAAGGTTCCAAAGCGAGGGGGAAAATTTTTTGAATAACAGGGTACTGTGTACAGGGTTTTAAACTAATTTTAAAACTTTTCATAATCGAAAAAACTTCATTTTTCAAAGAAATATTTTGTGAAATCATGATTTTTCAATATTTTTTTATATTTGTTTTTATTTTGAAGGGTCCGGACCCCCCATATCTATTGATAGTGGTACCTTCTGTTCAGATTACCGGGTATCGCTCTTGTCCCGTCGCAAGCAGTGCACCTACGTCAATCCTCCATCGCGCTGTGCCTGCAGTGACGATGCCATTCTGTAACCTTCCTCGCCCGCCATTATCCCCTCCTCCTTCCGTACTTAGCCATGCAAATGAGCTCTTGGTTATCGCTTTGAATAATTATAATCGGCGTTAATGTTGGATCGGCGATATCGATTTGCGACGTCATGAATAGTCAATCGTGAATCGTCAAGTTGTGTTCTGACCCAATTTCGTCCCGCTCGTCCCCGTCACTGCTGTTCGTATCCTAATGCGTGGAAATCAGCATTATGCAGACAATGGATTGATGTTTTTACTCATCGATGTGTGGCGACCAGATTATTCCGTGGAATCCAGTTGGCAGATACTCGATGGACGTGTTTGGCTCACAGCATGCGTATTTTATCCGCGCGCTCCTGTTACACATCGAATCCGTGTGTACCTTTAGATTTTGGCAACGGTATCTTTCATTTTACTCAAGGGCGTGCCCAGGATCATAACTGGGGGGGGGGGGGGGCAAACCAAGTTGCGACAAGAGTTTATGAGAATATTTCCTTGAAAAATAGTTTTACTTTAGTTGCATATCTTATATGTACGTACTAATACATATCATTTTCGTGAGTTTAAGGAAAATTTGTTGAATGCTTTCGTTTCAATTCAGTACTAATTTTGATTAAAGACTTTTGTGACTTTTGCTTCTCGGGGGGGGGGGGGGGCAGCTGTCCCCCCCCCCCCTACCCCTCGCTGGGTGCTCCCATGACTTTACCCCAAAGTCATTATTCATTGAAGAAATTAAGTGCATGGATGGGGAAATAAAGATATATTATTATTATTTAAATATGATTTTATTGTATGATGGAATATGAAATATATTTTTAATGGCACATATAATATCATTTCTTTACAATTGTTACTTTCATATTTATAATGCAGTCCTCTTTAGTAATATTGTCACTGGCAGTAAGACATCGTCTTAGTGATGTTCGGAAATCATTTGATGAAGTAATTTACCCAAGTACACTTTGGTGAAGCCCAGGGGAAGTGTAGAAAAAGTTGCAAGTCTTTACTCCCCATAAACTCCCGGGTTCGAGGGGAAAACGAAAGTAAAAGTTTGGCTTTTTAGTATTGCCAGAAGTCGCCACTGCCGGTTACATTGAAATGCGCCGACTGTCAATTTTTCCACGAGAAAGCAGGAGTTCGATTTCCAGTGACGACAATTCTTTCAAAAAGTATATTATATTTTACAGAATCGCTGATAGATGCCCAAGTATTAATGCACCCGACGTGAAAAAAGTATGTAATCCTATGAAATAATTTTCCGTGTAAACGGATATCTACTCGGTCTGAAAGTGTACTTTTTTTTCCTTTTTATCAACTCGAATGGAAGTCGCCACAATCTTCACCGTATCATACGCTTTCGATTTCAAGTTTTCATTAAGTGCAGACCTATCTTGTTTCCATCCATCGATACCTACTTACCCTATCATTTCCGCATCAGTGGTTATTTCCTCCTCGAAATACCATCACAGCTGCTCAGGAAAGGTTGAATCGATGTTTTATTCACGGTATTTCCTCTATTTTTTTAAAATCCACCTCGATATCGTATTAATTGTGCCCATTGGAATTCGGGTGGGCGGAAGCAAAGCTTTAACCGGCGAATTTATCCTCTGCAAAATTTAGATATTCATTCCGTCGGCCGTAACTCCACGCGGATTGGCATGAATGTATATATGTAGGCGTAATTTGAAGGGGTTTCAATTTCAGATCGCCCCTGTCGTTGCGGAAAGAGTAATAAAACTTTTATCGGAGATCCGGAAAAGCTCGTAAGCCGTAATTTCTCTCGTCGTCGTTTTAGCCTTAATGAAATGTTTTTTTTTTAATTTTTTTGTTATTAATATGTTATCCTCTCATTGCCCGTTCCAACTTAATTCAGGGGCGGGAGAATTCCCTTTGACGCGTGGGGGTGTTTTCAGTTGAGTGGGCTTACTGGATTACTCGTTTCAGTGAAAGGGGTGGCGTCAGGGCTGGAGGAGGAAGGGACAATTAATTTCAAATGAAGCGAGTGGACCCGATGTCCAAGCTTCGTAACCCCTCCGTGTGTCCTTACCCTTCGACCTGTTTAAATTTACCCATCCAGGGTGATACACATCAAGGAGAAAGTGAGCACTTTGGCCAAATCCAATGTGTTTTATAGAATAAAGTAGGTAATATCATTTTGATTTTGTTCTGGAAAAGTTGCTTGGGTTTGATAGGAAATGCAATTAAAGTTCATCTCAGAATCGACATAAGTCGTGGCCGGTTTCGTTGAATCTCGCCGCCTGATACTTACGCCACGGAGGACCCAGGGTTCGAGCCCCAGTGACGAAATTTCTTTCATACACTATATTTTACGGAATCAGTGATGAATTCCCTAATACTAGTGCAACTAATGAGGAAAATGTCCCAGTATCTCTATAAAGTGAAGACTTAGACCAAATCAAATGTTCTCTACGGAATAAAGCATACTTTTTTTGATTTTGATCTATCCGCAATTTACTAAAGGTTCGGCTACATGTGCTAAAAGGCTTTCGCTTAATCATCAGGTCCTGTAGACTGAGTGTTTATGCATACGTTCAGTGGGTATGAATGGGAAATGCGTTTTAGTCATGTCGGTAGATGATCTCAGATATCGTATTTTCTCTTTCAAGTGAAACACTATTTCAACTTTTTTCTAACACGATACTTATCGCTGTATGTGGGACAGAGCTATTTTTATTTCTCTATCCACGTTTCGCTATGTATATCGCCCCATTTCTTTCACTTTTTAGTAGACTAGACCTGCTGATGAAGCGGAAACTTTGAAACACGTGCATTCAAGACATAATACGTATATTTTGGATATTGAAAAATGAAAAACGTTTAGTATATCGTATTCGGAAATTCTGTTTCACCCTATCTTGCCATATTTAGTAAAATTCGCTCAATATGTTGTATCTGTTTGGGATATTTGTCAACCTCTTATACGGTACGAGGGTGAGTTTACGAATCACGTGATGAATTTCAGGGCACACATCAAGGCTAGTGAACAGTCTGATCTGGAGTGTAACGCTTTGCTGTGTTGAAACATGAACACTTAGGAAGGAGGGCTAGAAAAACTTGAGTCCGTTGCGATTTTGGCATGGAGAAGGTGAAGTGGACGGAGAGGAGGAACGACGAAGTGCCGGACATGGTGGGTGAGGAGAGGCAGCTTTTTTTATTGATACGGAGGAGACAGAAGGTATAGATGGAGCGGGGAGGGGATGTTGAAAACAGTTTTAGAGGGTAGAGAGTTCAGTAAACGAGGGAGAGGAAGGAAGAGAATAGGATTTATTGATAAAATAAATCGTGTGGGTGTTACTGTTAACTTGAGAGAGGTTTTCTGGGATGGCTCTGCTAACTCTTTTAACACAGCATTTAAACCTATATTAGCTGAGATAATACTTAAAGTATTGGTATGAACGTTTGTTCAAAAATAACGTGATGAATTAAAGGACACTTTTTTTATCTCCTTCTCTTCCATATGGGGCAGGTAGCGTGACTATTGAACTAACTCAAGTGTGGCCTGCATTGCATAGTAACTCTATAAACTGCTGATTTTATTCCAAATACTTTTACAAATGCTATTCATCCAGCGACATCATCATGTTTGGAGGAGTCATGCAGTGGTGCCGACTCCATGGGGCTTGAGGGGGCCCAAGCCCCCTTAAAAATTCGTTATGGGTCCAGGAAAAAATGTGTCAGGTTTGTCGATTTTCCCCGGAGTGCCACGATATCGAGATTCGAGTTATCAGGGTTCTAATTTTGATCATATGGCTCTTCTAAAATGCTTAAAATACTTAAAACTCACTACTTAAAAAATTTCCCGGGGCAAGATCCCCGATTCAGGCCCCCTAATATTTTTTGTAAGTCGGCATCCCTGGAGTCATGAAGAGTGTGCTCTACGTAGATAGATAAAATACATTGAAACATTGTTCAATGGGAACGAATCTTCTTCCAAATGATACTTGCTATTACCATGGGACGCGAATTAGTCCCCACGTACTCAGCATTTGAAAGCTATCTATTTATTACTCTATTTCTATATCAGCAAAGGAAAATAATAGTGATATGAATGAAAAGAGGAGCTTATCTTGGCTAGTTTGGTGCAATTTTACGTTTTAATTAAATACTGACACTGTTGACTTATTGATAAATTAGCTAGTTAAAAGTTGTTAGCAGCAGTTGGAGTTAAATAAACTGTGTAAGTTAGACTATGCGTTATTTCATAATATTCATGCGTGGGTACCTGTATTTTTTAAAGGTATTTTCGTGTTTTCAGTGAATATGGTGGCCAAAGAAATGTGTTGTACGGGAAACTGTATTTTCTTATTTTCCCTTATTGTTCGGGTCATTTTCCCGGATTCATTTGTTTTTCTGCTCATGTTTACCTTTCTTGGAAAAACTGTGGGGACTGTCTAAATTCGCTCTTCAGCTTGGCCTGGTAGATTCCTATGGCCTTGTTATAAAGTAAATATACGCTGGTGAAAATATTAATCCAAGAACGTATTTTTTATATTGCATTGCATATTCACATGTACAATGCATGTGAATTAGATATGCATGAATTCAATCGAGATTCGGATTAAGGCTTCGAGGCTTCGTTGTGAATTTATTTTTTCAGCGGAGCCGAGCTATCCATTGTGGTCTGCCAGAGTGCATTATTGATTAAAACCTCCATTTGATGAAACTTAGCGAATAAGGCAGGAGGGGTTTTCGGGCAATTGTAAATGAATTAAAATTGCAGGGGTCGCTAGAGGGTTGAAAACAATTCCATGCCATGATTTAATACTGACATTGATTGACGGCCGCGGGGGTTAATTACTGGGGAACGAACCCTCGCCTGCATTTCGGCGAGATTAAATAAAATAAAAGAAGTGCTCTTGGCGGCGTTTTCTATCGCTCAGTGTTACAAATAATCCAACACTCGGTTTAATCTTCTTCCGTCGAGGTTTTTCGCCCATCACTCAGTGGATCCCTATGCACCGTTTGTTTGAAGAACAGTCCAGATTTACAGGTGAGCCCAACGATCCGCGAACTGCTGAATTCCTCGATATATATCGGTCGATTCGATAAAATTATCGAAAGGGTTAAAAAAGAAATTTACTTCGATCGTACGTCTGGTCAATTTGTGCAATTTTCTTCTTTTTTGATAAACTCTGTTGTTTCAGGCTTAACTTTGTGAAAATCCATTGTAAAATATTAATAAAATGGTATGGTATTTTTTCACACAATTTATTTAAGAGGACCGGTTTAGTCGCAGAGGCGACATCTTCAGGTACAGAAATCGTAATTTTTATTGTTATTTTGTTGTTTATCTGGTTGCTATTACGCGTTGGTAGGGGAGGGTTGTGATGGGGTTGGAGCGTTACTCAACTTCAGGAGAATTTCCAATGGCTGACAAAAATATCCTCACTACTTTTCCTCTTCTATTCTTGACCTTGTTTAATAACTTTTTATGATGTTTCTTGGAGTATAGGTTAACTTTTAAGTTAAGAGGTATGTCAAAATTTTTTGTATATTCTATTCTGTTCTTCTTATATATATATATATGTGTATACTTTAAATTATATTACTGTATAAAAAACGCGATCGTAAAATTTTTATGTAAAAATATTGTATATCGTTGTCATCTTTGTATTTTATACTGCTTATGTTTTCACTTTCATAGCCCCGAGGATGATTTTACATAAATCGAAACGTTGGCTATAACTTGGTTTCAATTGACCTATACTCCAAGAAACATCATAAAAAAATATCCTCGTTAGATTTCTATTTTTGTCAAACTCTTGGAAATTCCTCTGATGTTGAGTAACGCTCCAACCCCATCACAACCCTCCCCTACCAACGCGTAATAGCAACCAAATAAACAACAAAGAAACAATAAAAATAACGATTTCTGTACCTGAAGATATCGCCTCTGCGACGAAACCGGTCGTCTTAAGTAGATTATGTGAAAAAGTACCATTCCTTTTTAATTGTTCTTCTTTTTTGTTATTTTTTGTTGTAATCAGTGGCGCCGACTCCATGGGTCCTGAGGAGGCCCGAGCCCCCTCAAAAATTTGTTATGGGTGTGAGGAAAAAATGTGTCAGGCTTTTCGATTTTCCCCGGAGTGTCCAGATATCGAGATTGGAGTTATCAGGGTTCTAATGTTGATCATATGACTCCTCTAAAATGCTTAAAAAACTAAAAACTCACTACTTATAAAATTTCCCGGGGCAAGATCCCCGGTTTGGGTCCCTTCAATATTTTTTGTTAGTCGGCGTCCCTGGTTGTAATAATTAGTAATAACCACCGCCCAAAGGTATTTTGATAAATCCAAACATTTTATTCAGATTTACAGGTGGGCCCAGCGACTGGCGAGTTACTCAGCATTGGCTTTCACAGTATATATTCATATTTATCGAATTACATTCTTCGATATGTCTTTCGATAGTGAAAAGGATGATAATAACGATATATAGCTATCGAATAAATATATACGATTGATGTTTTTAGGTTTCTTTTTTTATTTTATTTGTCGTTTTAACTCGTTATGATCCCCTATTTTTTGATAAGTTTAAATATTTTACTGCCAAATGAGTTTCATGAGTTCGTCACCAATCTTTGCTCCTCGCCGCTGTTCAATGGCTCTTAAAGATTCCCAAATTGCGAATCTTCTACACACAATCATTTCCATTATCTGCTGTCCTTGTAAATCGCCGTAAGATGTAACTATTGTCTACTGAATGGTTTTATTGGTTGGTGATATTTTCACGTTACATGGATATCTCTGCTTAATCTTTTCGCACGCTCACAAGCCGTTCCCTTACACTGCGTTCGAATCGCATGGCCTCTGAACTACGCCCACTTTTCTAACCGATTGAAGACTTAAGTTCATTTTAGTATTCTCGCATGGAAGAGAAGGTGGAGTTATTTCTCTTTCGCAACCTTCACTTCATCCGTTTAAATCTTTGCCTTCAAGAAGTGTATTCGTACTTTTCGGATCCTTTCCTATTGATAATATGTGCGAGATATCGTTTTGGAGCAAAAGTGATGGAGTCTGCGTCGACAAGGAAACCAGGCAACGTAGAGGAGGTCCCGATCCGTCCCGAAGAAATATGACCTAATTTGCCAATTTTCACTCATTTCAAACTGTTTTCAATAATGATGATGAGACGAGAGCGATCCATGAATTCTCTGTAGTTACTGTGCAGTACGTATTTACAAATCTCGAGGAATGTCGTTGAAAAGTTAAGAATTTTGTGGAAGAGATCAGGACTCCTAGGTGGGTCCTCTGAAGGATACAACACACCGGGGCCGGGAACCAAGTCGGAGACTTATACGCCCGCGCTCCCGGGGAGGCCTTTGGATGGGAAGGAACAAGGAAAGAGGCGCCGCCGCGATGGGAGCCCGTAGACGCCTCTGGGATAGGGATGGATTTGGAAGGGAAGGGACGGGGTAAACACCTCTCCGCTATAGAAGTGGAATGGGCCCACTAAATAGCGAAACCATGCATCGGCCATTAATGTGCCAACGATTTTGGAGGATTTTCGTATTGAAGAGAAAAACACCGCGATCAAATCGTTGGATATTTGTGTGAATTTCGGTCCCCCCCCCTTTCCACCCACGATTACCTATTTAAGAGCATGCCACCCATCTGATGATAACACTAGATGTTGAAACCCGGGTCGTGCTATTTAAAATAAAGTGTGGAATAAAACAAAGTTATTTTATTTAATTCAATAATGAAGCAATTCCACGAAATAACGCCTGAGACCGTGTCTTATATCGGATCGCCTTGCCCGTCAGCTACACGAGTGGCTACTTCTTTGAACCAATTTAAATTCTCGGGTGGCGACAACACATTTCGAGTCCTCTATTGTGATATTCGCGAAACCAGGCTCGAGTCTCATTTTCACGAATCGTTTTCATCGCTCCGGAAATAGGAGAAGGCGGTCCCGTTTGTTGCATGAGTGGTGCTCGCCAATGACGCTTCTGTCTGCGGCGACGAACGCTTTGAAATTTTCGCCTTCCCATCGCCTTTTAGCGGAGCGGAGCTCGATAGGCAGCAGATTAATCACCATTGAACAGTCATCTCGGAATCGTAATTGGATTTGCGCGCTGCATCAGTACTTTCCGATTGCCCTCCTGCGACTGATAGATAGGGACGGGCAGAAACTAGTATTAGGGGGTGTTGAGTGGGTACTACCTTTATTTCATCCACCGTAACCACGCTACAGTCACATAGCCTGAAATTTATTTCGGAGGTTGGAGTGGGGTAATTGTAAGTTCATTATAATTCAACCAGGTTTGGTGTGGTATTTTCAGGAGGCGACCGACATTTGAGGTCATTTGCGCCATGAGGGAAAGGGTAGGTGAGGAAGGGTGGAGAGAAACCCAGCGTCGGCATTAGCCTGCTCTTATTGAAAGGCGACAAGGGGACCACGGCTTAACGTCCCATCCGACGGGCGGAGTGTTGCGCTTGAAATGTCCTCCACACAACATTCAGGCAGGAATCGGGCAGTCTCTGAAAATTCTCTGCCACTGCCGGGATTTGAACCCGGGCCCACCGGGTGGGAAGCCAAGACTCTAGCCACCACACCAACCCGATCCCCCTATAATTCAATCATCTCTTTTGTATAGACCAAATGAATGAGAGATTTAAGGCAAGAAAAGGGCTGGAAGAATTTCTGGGGGGTGTTTAAGCCTCTATAATCACTACTTTGGCTACTACGTAAATGCGCCCCCTACATGTTAAGGACAAGGCGGTTGCGTGGGAGAAATATTTTTTTCTCCTCTTTATGAAAAATTCAATTTAATGTTGGGTTTCCACATTCATCCCTCAAATTATTTCTGGCATAACTTTAAGTTAATATATCCGTGAAATTTGGACCACTCTGCCGTCAGCGACGCGAGTGCCGACTTCCGTAAACCCATGGAGGTAAGTGCCAGGTGTATTGGCGCAGCCATGGGGGCACAGGGGACACGCACCCCCCAAATTAATAAAATTTTTAGCATAAATATGTTGGCCTATAAAACAAATTTATTTTACTCCTCCACTATGTTAAGGCATTGTCGGTCTCGGAGGCGGTGGGGGTAAGTCCACGTCTACCATATCGAAGATCGCGGGTTCGATTCCTGCCTGGATAGGTTGTTCCTTCCAGGACATGGGTGTGCCTTATCGTCTGCTGTTGATTGTTTAAGCTCCCGATGTAAAGGCCTCATTGTGCTGTTTCCGGGGGTAATTTAAATAAAAGTAACAGAAGTAGGCGAAATGTAGTGGTATGACATCCTGTAAGTATTAAAAGAAAATAGAGATGCCACCTTTCCACAGGTTAATTTAAAGTACGAGGCGTTTCAACCGTTAGGTCTTAATCAAGTACAAGTATAATACAAAGTAGTATTGTACTTGATAATGATCTAACGGTTAAAACGTTTCGTAGGTACTTTAAATAAACCTGTATAAAAGTGCAATCTCTATTTTCTTTTAATACTTATGTAATTGAAATAAATTAAAATTAATTAAAATCAAAAGAGCTTCCCGGAGATCCATAAATTGTGTAATTTTAAGTGCCAAAATGGAAAAAAATGTGATTCTTATAGATAAAATGTTGACATTTTGCTTAGAGGGGGGAGAATTCCACTCCCCTGACCCCCCGAGTCGTGCCCTCCCCTCCCCAGCCAGCAATCGTCTTGCCTACGCCCCTGTTTGGGCTGGCAAAGCAATTTTGATGACCGAGTGTGGAAAATTCATTGTAATATTCATAAATAACAGTTCAGATGTTATTTCAGGTTGTGGTTACGTCGAAGCATCTTAAGTGCGCTTCCATGTGTGATTCGATACTTCGATTGTTTCTGTCACTCCAGCTGCGGTCGAAGTCGCAAACCAGGGAGAAAGAGTCCCTTTGAAAACTGCGATAGTCATAGGAACCCGTGGGAAAAGGGTTGTCTTGACTCCGGAATAAAGCGTGCATAGTTCTCGGCCGTGGGGACAAAGACGTCGTGAGGAAAAAAAAGAGCTGATAAGGGCGCGATATCCTGGCCCGTTTTTTACCACCCCCATGCGGTATGACTCAAGCTTGCAGACCGCGATTGCTTTGTTGATCCGTCGTGTGTTTCTGCGAAGTTGTGGGAACATTACACGCATCGGCGCATGAGAAAAAGGTTGTGCTTACTGATAAGCGCGATAAGCCAGAGCCATCTGCGAGCCACAGCGGGGAACTTGGTGGTAAACAATTTTTTTGCGAATCGATTTTAAAAAATAACCCCTCATGCAGCCGTTGATCGTGAATAGAGTTCTACAAAACCGCTTCCGTACTAAGCCACATTTTGTCGGCGGCTAGTGAGTCATTTCCTAATCCCCGTTATTGACTGATTGTAAGATGTAATGATAATGATGTTTGCAATGATCAAAGGTTCTCCTTATTACAATATTTTTTGTATATTTTGACAACACATTTATAAGCACCCGTGCGCGAGCGGGACTCGAACCTGCGACCATCGGTTTTGGCAGGCGAGGACTTAATCTCGCTGCCACCGAGGCTGGCCTGGTCAAAGCCTATTATACCCTATGTACCCTATTCTGGTGTTGTTGCAGTGCAGTTGCAACATCTCTACTGCAGTAAATTGTTAATTTTGAGTGGAATTTTTCGAATTAGAATTACTTTTCGGTGATAAAAATTTATTCAAATGACTCTAAGTTGTTTGATAAATTATTTTCAGCAACTAAGGTCACGCAGAGGTTCTCCGTCTCCTTGATAGAGTGTATGTAGTAGCCTGGGGGTCCACTTTATTGACGTGGTCGATACGGAACGCAATCCAAGATGGTGGTGTAGCTCCTCAGCGTTCCCCTTCCAAGACGGCCTAAGAAGAAGGGTCCCCTAGATACAAATGGGGCGGAGGGACATTGTGTGGGACAAATTGGAGCCCCCTTCATCCGATTCGTGACTTGCATGCCGAGTGGCTAATCGAAAGAACAAGTGAAGGGAGACCAGCGCATCAAGGCTCGCAAGGCGGAGTATTTCTCGGAAGGGTCTCAAACGGGATGAACGGTCACGGGGGATATGACGTCTCTTTCCAGGCTTAGATGGCCATTCTGGATAAAGAACATCACGTCTCTCTTGAACCCATTCCCTAGGAAGACAGCCACCCTGACGTCTTTCGGCGCGATTGAGATATTACAGTGGAAACAATAATGAGGGTGAAGCATTGCATGAAACTAGTGACTTTGTACGCATTCGCGCGCAAGGGGGCAAAGTTATATACACCAAGGGTGAATTTCACTTAACAGAGATTCGAACCTAGGATCTCCCGATTGCCGGTCTGGTGTATATTTGGTGTGTATTATAGTAAGAGTAACTGAAATGATAACGTTTGATAATTAATGGATGAAGGCTCCACTTACAATTAGTGGAATTTCCGTACGTTTAAAATGTTAATTGAAACGAATTCGTAATTTACTATCAGCTTTTTAATTAATCAGTTGGCTTCCCCTTTAAAATGGTGCATTTCCTTTCCAAATTGATCGGGAAGTGAGTATTGTGGAAAGTCAAAAAGGAAATAATATGCCTTTTGGGCCAAAATAATTCCACAAGAAATGAAATAATGATTGAAAAAAAGAAGAAAAATACAAAGTGCTATTACCTTAAAGCAAGTTCAAATTACTGTTTTATTTGATCAATTAATCAATTTTCAAAACTGTTCTCACGTGTTTTCTTATTTCATGGAAACATTTCGCTGACTACGGAATATACGGCATTTTTTATTGCAACTTTCAATTGCGTGGTTAGGGTAACTTTGAACCCATCGGTGCCGCTTTGTGTCACGCCTTCGGCACGATCAGTCTATGCTGTCGTAGAAGTTTAATTTCCTCAGGTTTAATGAATATTTTTAATTTCCTACTCACTTAAAATTGATTCCGCGGAGGCCCTTCTGGCGTAAGAATAAACGCTCGAGTTATCAAAGGAATCTCCAAAATTTTCCACTATGGTTGAATAATCTCCTAATGGATAGCTATGTCCTTTATAACTGCTCCTTTTCGCACGTAACCTAATATTGTCTTAACTAACTACAAGTTTAGCACGCCCGACACACATTTAAATATACCTTATTGTGAGAAAGACTAGTTTTATGTTTAGAGCAATTTAAAAAAAAGTTCAGAACGACAAAATGCAACTTTATCTTTTAAATTAGATGAATCTTAGTATTTATTACTCAATAGGTATTGCCTATGAAATTTCATTTCTTCTCCAACCAGCCAGTTACGTTCTTGGGCGAGGGCATGTAGGATATCGAGCCAGTTTATGGGGTTGAAAAATTAAATTTCAGTTCAGTTATTTCAGGAATAGAATTGCGTCAGCAAAGGAGACGTTCATGAGCATCAAAGAATAGGCTAATGAAGTGTCTGATCCGGAGTGTTTCGCTTTACGGCGCGGGCGCGGAAACATGGATACATGCAATTAGGCAGGAGGACGAATAAATACTGGAGGCGTACTAGATGCAGGTGTGGAGAAGAATGGAGAAGGTGAAGTGGACGGAGAAGAGGAGGAAATACGAAGTGTTGTGTATGGTGGGCGAAGAGATGCTGCTTCTAGATGAGACAGGAGACAGAGGATTGGATGGAGCGAGTACTGAGCAGGGAGGGGATGTTGAAAACAGTGTTAGAGGGCAGGATGTTGGGTAAACGAGGGAGAGGAAGGAAGAAAATAGGATTTTTAGATTGAAAGAAAGGGAGTAGGCCTTGGAGTGAAGTGGAGATGGAACTCCAATTTTGGAAGGGAGACAGACTGTGGTGATAGGAAAAATTCTCCTTGTATACCTCCCTTGACCTGTAAATCTTGATACATATCGACATGAATGTGATATAGCATCGATTTAAATTGATGGAAATCGTGGCGATTCACAATATATCGTTCCGTATTCTGTGAAGGAAATTTCCCGTGGTTTTTTAAGTAAATACTCGAGCCAAATAGCCTTTCCGAGAGCTGGCATCGTTTTCAGTTTTGCGCCGAGTCAGACAAATATATTTGCTGCTATAAACCCTGGGGAAAGTGGTCCCGGGAAAGCAGTCTCCTGATGTTGACTCCTACACGGCTCCGGTAAATATTTGATGGCCCTAGCAACGACGTTGTCCACCGTGATGCGAAGAGTCGTGCGCGTGTGGACACGCTTTTCGCGTCGCCGCGACCCCGTGCTGGAGTGCGCAAACGATTTTTTAATTGTTCTTTTTCTTTTTAAATTTCCGGCCCCTTTCTCCCCTTCCACCCACTCCTATCGTGTCATCGTACTCCTCTCCCCTTGACCCTTCCCCATGTGCTTTCACTGCGAGGTCGTTACCCCATCGTTGAGTTCTCATTGCGATGGAATGCGTTCTGTCATTAAAAGGCCGTATTCCAGAACCTAACTCAATCTTCTCTAAAGGCCGCTACACACGGTGAATGATCATGCGAATGATCATTCCCAGGATCATGTGAGCAAAATAGAACATTTTCTAATTTTCACTGAATGATCTTGCGCATGAAGGTTCATTCGCGAATTGTTCAGTCATACACGGTGAATGATCATGCTGAATGAATCTTTCACAGGATCATGCGAGAAAAATAGAACATGTTCTAATTTTCACTGAGTGATCATGCGCATGAAGGTTCATTCGCGAATTGATCAGTCATACACGGTGAATGATCATGCTGAATGATCATGCGAATGAAATCATTCGCCGTAGTGATTTTGAGTTCGTATTTTAGAAAGTACCTTCAACTTAACTCCCTTAAGCTATATTAATTGTGGTAATATTGAGGTCAAAATATTAATTTACTTAAACTATCCATGATAACAATTCCAAATGGTAATGTCCACACTTTAATATGAACATTTTCTCTACCGACCATGTTTATGACATTTATGTCATTTTCAAGTTAATAGAATATCGAAACCATGGTTGGTAGTGTATTAGGTTGTACTAAAGAGTGGAAATTACGATTGGTAGTTTTCATCATAGATATATCCTTTTTCCACCAAGTGAAGCCTGAAATTATTTTATTCGTTGCCTTAACTATTTTTATTTTTAGTCTACTGCTCATCAAAAACTGGCATGCTGGAGTGAAATTTCTCACCTGAAAGTGTTTTACGATATATATTTCATGTTAAAAACGTGATGTGATGGTGGCGGACATTTTTGAACTTGGTAATTGAGTAGGACTTAAGTGAGGCGTCACAATACCATTTTCCAATACCACTCAATCTTCACTCTACCTCAAGTTTAGTTTGATTTAGAGTTCGTATTTCGGATATTAACTTCAATTGAAATCACTTGAGCTATTCCTGATTCATCACCGATGGTGGCGCTGAAGGCGAAGATGTAATTTGCCAGTATGGCCGACTGTTCGAGGATAACGTTGTGATGATAATATTGGTGTAATAGGATTAATCATCGAGCCACTGCGGAAAATAAAGAATAAAATTTCGACGAAGATTTTTATTGACTTTTTAGGAGGTATTTCGTCACTTAGGAGCACCGAAAAATAACAATAAATATTCAGATTTTAAATAATTATAGCTAAAATACCCGCTACTAGCTCAAGGCGTGTACTCAAAAGGTTCCTAATGGCCACCAATGCGTGACTCCGATATAAAACAATATTCTTAGCATGGTAGAAAAGAAAAAGAGTGTTATTCGTTGATTAATTTAAACGCCTTAAACCTACAAACCAGCGTCACAGTAAATAATTAATTGAAGCAATGAATGACTACTAAAAGGCAATCCACATGGATATGAATGCATAAAATATATTACTTACGATGTTAGCTTTATGCCAAAAATATCAAGAGAAATCAGAAAATACCCATCAATGCCGACGTGGTTTCCTAAGGTAATTGCTGTTTCTCGACGTCTTTTTCTAAAGTAATTGCTTGGTATCCTCGGAGCTATACTTCCGTATTCGGCCGATAGGTGGCGTATCACTTGTCTGGATTCTCGTATATTAACGTTGGTAACATTCACAAAATATTACTTTACCTAAACTATTTTCATTAATGGTCTACTGCTCATTAAAAACTGGCATCACGGGGGTAAAATCTATAACGTGGAAGTATTATTACGATAGATATTTAATGTGAAAAACTTGAGGTGATGGCGGCGGACATTTTTGAACTTGGTGACTCAATTTGTGTTGGGACTTGAGTGAGGTGTCTCAATACTAAGGTGGCAACCTTGGATCAAGACTTGAGTTACTTTCTAGAATGCAGCTCTAAGCTTATGTGGCTGGACTTCATTCTACGGCCTACATTGAAGGAGCGTTATTTAATTCAATTTAGCTACTAGTTACTGGGGCAGACTGGATACCCTTGGGCCCCGGCGGAAGCGTGGTAGTATATAGAATATTTTGGTAACGCAAAAATGTTCGACGTTCAATAATAAAACAGGTCGTAAAATTGCTTATTGCAATATTAAATTGCTATCGGGAGAGTCAGGGCGTGTAGATCCCACGTTCATATTGTTGTCCCTCTCTGGGAGCAGCGCCAGAAATTTTAATTGCGAAAACTCCACCTTTCCCTTTTGGCAAGTTTTCTCGTGCATTCGGCGCGTTGAGTCTACGGTTCCGGAGGTCTCTTCTGTTTGAGTTCGTCGCGAATATTGTGGAGGGAGCGACAGTGGGTCCAAATTACGTAAACATTTGCCTTCGGTGTGTCACCGCAGAATAGGCCGATGCGTGTAACAGCGGGTGTGCCCCGTTGTGCGATAGAGTTGACCTCTCCTTCAGTTTGTCTTGACCCCGCGTGGTCCACATCCCTTTGGGAATGTATATATATGTATGCGATCCATGGAGAAGGGTATGTGTGGCTGGATTGCGTCTGGCCGTTTCTTTGATCGGAGCACATGTCGCGACGGACGCCGACCTCTGCACGATTTGACATTTCGCGATCGACCCTCGAGTCTTTTGCTCATCACTTGCAGTGATGCTCGTGCTCGCGAAGTGAACTAGAATTGAAATGTAAGAATATGAGTCCATTATATCATATCGCAGCATAAAAGGAAACCGAGTGCATGCGTGTCGTAAAAATATGTTGTCGTGTTGCGACACGGACATAACATAATTCAAAGGAATCTTCCGTGTGATAAATGGGAAAACATTGCATGTGCATTTAAATTTTTTGGCGCAGAAAAATAAAGATTTCAGCGAAATCCATTGAAATATTCAAGGGGACTGCGGCCTGCAGAGAAGACCCAATGTCATCCCACAGAAGGTTGATTTCTGTCGCCACTTCAGTCACTTTTTAATCGGTTTTCAAAAAATTTCGTAGCGCAGTGATGAAGGCAATATAATCCATGTTTCCTATATTCTGTAGTATAATGTTTGTTATTGCGAGGAATAGCATTGAACAGTTACGACTTTGATAAATAACATCATCATGAATGTGTTGGTTAACACCTCTAATTACACCTTATTTCTCCGCGAAACTCGGATCAATTTGTCCGTCAGCGACGCGAGTGGCGACTTCTGTAAACCAATTAAAATGCGCGGTGGGTGACAACAGCACATTCAGAGGCCGACTTGAGGATCCTCTTTCGTAATATTCGCGGAAATATTGGTGAATTGAAGGCTTCTGTTAAAGGAAAAGTATAGCGAAATGATGAAAAAATGGTCGCTGAAGTCATTAGATCCCGGGTCATACACTGTTACCACTGGACTACGGCATACACTTCACCTGAATATGTTTAAATGCGTTGCTTTGTAAAAAATATTGATTGCATAGCTCCACGTTGGGGTTCATTCGAGGACAGCACCCGATGGACTACAAAGTTCAATTTAATTCCGGGACCCGGATTTTGGACACTCCCCTTGTGAGCATAACGAAGAGTAGCCGGTTAATCAACAAAAGAAAACAAATAATAGGAAATTAAAGGAGATGCGAAATGACGAATGTAAGTAATTCAACTGTACGCGAATTGAAATCACTGCAAATGAAGCTATATGGGCGCTTGAAACGAATAGGTAATGGAGATTACCTAAATAGATGATGTTGCGGTGGAACTCTGAAGGAAGGCGACGGGAAGGTAGGCCAAGAAAAATATGAGTGCCAAAAGAAATGGCTGAAAGAGGTTTGGATGAGGAGCTGTGTCATGATCGGTGGGCATGGCAACTAGGAATCGAAAATTGTAGAACGTCATTAGCGGTGGCGTATGTAAATTAAATTGGGCCCTTATTATAAGTGGCAGCTTTAGTGAAGCTTCAGAAAGAAGAAACAGCTCTTCTATGTGGTTCCCTTAGTGTGACTTTTTTATTAGCTTACTTCGTTAGTTTCTGTCGCCAATTTAAATGGCATAAAATCCATAGAATGGAAATCATGACTCTATGTTTACAAATTCAATAACTTCCATTCCACTTTCCTCAATTTCCATTACTATGTGGTGGAATTTGACCGCCGTGTTACGTTTTGGTACTCTATTAGCGAATTATTTGGCACCTAGTTATTTTCCTCAAAGCTTTTATTTTCCTCTCGTATCCAACCGCCAATCTAGGTTAACGCTTCCAACGTTCGTGCTTCAGTGGATGCAATTTTCGCATAACTTGCATGTGCCTGTTTCACTTGACGAGAGTACTTATAAAGCGTTTATTGGTTGAAAAAATAGTCCACGTTGTCACTCGTGAATACTCCTTACTGATAGGCCTCAATTTCGCATCGAGAGCGGAGTTTTTTCCAGGAATTCATAGGGCGTTATATTCCGAGGGTAATTTGAGAAAAAAAAGGTGTTGCGGAGTGCAGTCCAATGATTTGCCGTCGTGCTTCGCGCCGGTTTCAAAGGTAAAATTCGCAAACAACCGTATCATCAGAACTTGTGTTTTTCAGTCAATTTTTACGACGCAGAGTATATTTCATCGCCCACTTCATTAACGACTGGGTCCCGTATCACATTTTTTTTATCTGATTTGAATTGAAAATGTTTCGAAGCCTATTTTGGTATCTGTTGAAACTAAAATGTCCCAATGCCTCCGAAATTGACTCGCGATCAGTGATGACGTCTCTCGCAATTTCATCCGAATTTCCCCCGCACTTTCTATTCAAATGACGAGTTTTTATGTTTTTGTCCTGATCGCTGAAATTTGAATCGTGAAAAAAATACTACTAAGGAATGATTGGCCAAATTTTACCGTGACTGATTACTGGTCTTCTGTTACAGGTCAAAACTTATTTATTTTAGGACATTAGATATTGTATAGGTATTATAAGGCGAACCGAAACTTAGGAACTCCTATTTGTCATCAGTAGTTGGAAACGATTGATGGCTTTTCAGTATTTTTTTTTATTTTCTTACTGTTTGGTGTGTTATTTTTTTAACTTGGTTGTTTAGTTTTTATTGTTATACCTGACACTCATGCTGTTTGTTTACGATTTTTTGGAATAAAAAAATAAATAATAATTTCTTATTTTTGGCTATTATTAGCCATGCCGCCTTGAGTCAGAAATAGATAGATTTTATCCACGTTCCCAGAAATGCGTCTGATGGACATTTCTTCCTCTTGATGGACATTTCCATCAAAAAAATAAAATGTAAAAAATAAACTCATTTATGTATTTAGAGAGAATCCGATGAAGTTTTTGTCGGATATTCTAACTTGAAATCGCTTTGTTATGTTATATAATAATAAAAATTATTTCTTAACTTTAATTGGGGTATTTATTTGAATTTATATATGTATATTTAACGCTTTGACGCTTGTTTAAATCAGTATGTTTCTCTTTTCTTAACCACCTTTTGTTTTCCTTTTGCAGGTAGGTGAATATGGAGCCTGTTAATTGCTGCCCCTGGTAACCCCTAGGCGGATCCACGGGTAATTAAACAAACCAATTTGGGATCGGTTTCTTCCTTTCTAGTCCTGTCAAGATATCATCAAAAGGAGGGTATCGGGAAGATATTTTTGGGGTAGTTTTTATTTTCTTTTGCGTATTTTTGGCGTACCTAATCAGAATATGAGGTTTGTTAACATAATTTTGTGACACATCACTCCAAAAAAATCAAAAAGGCCGAAAATTATTTCTAAGATTCCGAGTTATAAAAAAGAAGCTGAAAATTTGAAAACTTTTGACCTTTTTTTGCAATATTGTGTCACGGCACTTTGTTAACTTACCTCGGATTCGGATTTAGCCTCCCAAAATATGTAACATCATAGTCATAAGGCAACAATCGTGAGATTTGTTTGA
Source organism: Ischnura elegans (assembly GCF_921293095.1). Lineage (NCBI taxonomy): Eukaryota > Metazoa > Arthropoda > Insecta > Odonata > Coenagrionidae > Ischnura > Ischnura elegans. Next base: position 21,578,156 of record NC_060256.1, read on the forward strand.
TGCAGCTATCCATTCCGCTATCCTATCTTCTAGTCTTTTCTTAGTAATGTATTTATTCTCCAACATATTTCGCCTATAGGTCCAATTTCTGCTTATTTTTTCATGAATGTCCTTTAGCTTCACCTAATCCACTCTCAAATGTTTTTTTTTTCAAAATCCACGAAACAGGCATGCATTTGCAGAATTAATTCTTTCCCACTGATTTCACATGGAAGTCATGTGAAAATGGTGCCTTTAAACTACCTGAGTTAAAAGTATGTATGGAAGTGGAATCTGTCTCGATGAATGCGAAATCATTATTCTTCGTCGATCACTGCTCTATAAATATAATTAAAAGTGACTACCTGTTTAACGAATTAAGTTTATGTGGCTCTTTGCGTTATGTCAATTTTATTTTTGAAGGAAATAAATGTCAATATTATCATTTATATTTTTGGTTCAATCCCTTCCTTTCAATTCCACGCAAACAAAGTTCTTTGAAGATTTTATATTAAAGCTAACCACCAATTATTTACCTTTTAACGAATTAGATCCATGCAAAATGTCAATCTGTTTTGTTGTGTTGGTTACGTATGCTTGAATATAAAGCCCCTTCTGGTATGCTTAACACTTTGAATCGAACTGCATTTGACTAACCGTTTGTTGATTACGCAGTTTTGTTTTGTTTTATTTTTATTGCATATTTATATGAGTGGAAGATATATAAGAATAATGCATGGATAAACCAGCAACTAGCATAGATGGCTGGAACAAGTTATGTAGGTCATGTGACGGGAATCACATTTTTGAATTAATTATGTAACTGGTTATGTGCGATCATACTGTGGGAAACAGCAAACAAAAACGTATATATGTTTACAATGGAAGTATCTTCTTCCTTCCCGTAGCGGTGCTTTATTGATTTTATTAGTGGACATTGGAATCCCTTTTTGCATTTGCTTAACCGTTGCTCTGTGTCAGGGTGTGTTCGCTGCAAGTTTATCCAAGAATATTGACTTCTGTCATTCAAAGGTGAAGAGTGTCAAATATGCAATTTTTATGGAAACGAAAATATGAACTGCTGGCCCTCACATCTGTATCAATATTTGCCTCTGACCTTTTTCCTCAACAACAACAACTCTCGTCCATTAATTATGATTCGATTTAAAAACACCTGTTTATATAATTGTTTTATTCCTTTAAATTCTATTCTAGTAAATTTCATTTTATTTCTCCTGTGAGATGTTTTCGCATCTCAATATTTACTTTCATTAATTGAGATAATTTAATTTTAAATTGATTTAAAAAACAACATGCATTACATTTCCACGTGGAGAAAAATACCGTAAATATAAGAAGACACAATATATTCTATATCATTTCGCAGAATTTCTTTCAAAAAAATAAGTTTTGTTCTCAAGCATCTAATAGTCTTTAATGGAGCACAGAGTTTGTACGTCTTTTAAAAAACCTTGAAATATCTGTCAATTTTTGGGATCCTTGTACAAGTCAGTGGAATTTCAAACAGTAAAAAAAAAACTGTCGGTGAATAAATGAATCAGTCCGTAGAATTTCCTAACTGCCCGTAATACGCAAGAATTGTCACTGGGGGGGCAAAACTAGCTGCGGTCGTTCAAGTTGTAACTTTTTTGCACAGTCTAATGAAACCAAAAAGTTAAGGAAATTATGACAGCAATTTATTAGTTTTTATAATTGCTCGCTTGAAAAAATAATGATTTTTTTTAGTTCCATGTCTTATACTAATATCATTTTTCTTGAAGAGGAAAATTTGTTCATAACTTTTGTTTCGAACAAAATTTATTTTCGCTACTAGGGGGGTAGTTGCCCCCCCGCTGGGTACGTCCATGATACAGACACATGTTTCTATCCTGAGATCAGCTCATTGACGCAACGTCTCGGGATTGCGTTGTAATGACGGCAGAAAAATAATAAATTGCTTTGAAGCAAGCTTTGCGGCGTTGTCATTAAGCCTTAAGTATTTGGGAGGATCAGGTTGGTGTGTAAGCTGGAGTGTTGGTTTCCCATCCGGTGAACCTGGGTTCAAATCCCGTCGATGAGAGAAACTTTTCAGATGTTACCCGATCCCTGCCTGAGTGCTTTGTGGAGAGGGCATTTCTAGTTCAGCACTCAGTCCGTCGGATGCGACGTTAAGCCGTGGTCCCCTTGGCGCCTTTCGTATAGAGCAGGCTAATGCCGACGCGGGGTTTCTCTCTTCATGGCTTAAATGACCTCATCTGCCGTTGGCCATCTCTTAACATCATACCTTAATATTTCCAAAGCGTTGCTAACATTGGGGCCATGTTTTTGGGATTTTAAAACGTTTATCCTCGCAGGTTTTTTCGCTATAAATATGCCTGGATCTTGGAGGAATGCATTTTTCGACGCGGCCCATTCGCATTTAAACTCACTGAAGGGAGTTTTTCTCTCGGCATGAAAATATTGGATCAATAACAAGTGACTGAGTTTATCTGAAACTCTGCTTTAACCTATTTTTCCTTTCGTCGCTTAAGTGCTCAGAAATGTGTCTAATGGCTTTAAAAGGGTTCAACTTTTCATGCCGGCCTCACTCCGAATAAAAAAGGAATAATACGTTTCCATACTCCACGCTTAAAGTGCAGAACATCTGTGGTGGGAAACAAATGACTTCAGCAGACATTATGGCATTTTCACTCCGTAAAGAACCTTATAACCACTTAAACTGTGGTGAAAGTGGGTTGCATATCTTTGAGAATATGGCTGTGGTGTGCTTAAGTTGTCGAACATGTCGAAAGAATGACTCTACAAGGTTCGTAGCTTCAAGTTGTTCTTCTTGAGACTTAGAATTATTGCGAATGTGATCGGTGGAAGACGTATAGTGATAGGAATCGAATAGGATAGACGTGCAGTGAAGGATCAAACATCAATATTTCATTTTATTAAAGTTTTTTTTTTTTAATTTTACCGATTAAGGTAGGAGTATTTTCGAAATAATCTGGAAGCCTCTCCATACTTCAATTAACCTTACCTCTTCAATTCACAATTAGGCCTACTCCCTTTCATTCTATCTAAATATCTTATTCTCTTCCTTCCTCTCCCTCGTTCACTGAACATTCTACCCTCTAACACTGTTTTCAACATCCCCTCCCTGCTAAACACTCACTCCATCTATACTTCCTGTCTCCTCCGTATCTCATTTAAAAGCTGCCTCTCCTCACCCACCATGTCCAGCACTTCGTCGTTCCTCCTCCTCTCCGTCCGATTCACCTTCTCCAAGCTTCTCCATTCCCAAGCCGCAAAGGTCTCCAATCTATTATAGTCCCCCTTTATTTTTTACACGTTTCGCACCGTAAAACGCTACACTCCAGATGAGACTACTCCAGCCACCTCCTAACATTTTTCTTTCTTAATGGTATTGATGGCGTAAATTTTACATGCGTACAGTACCACCGGGCGATTGATGCTTGAATAGAGCCTGATTGAAATCCTACCCTGCTTACATATCGGGGAAAAGGTTTCTACTATGGAGTGGGCTACTTTCAGCGGTAATGATTTTGAGAATGCGAACTAATAGTGAGTGAAACGTGGCGATTGAAGTGTCAGGCACCAGTGAACCCTTTATATTGTTAGCGAAGAAAAAAAATTTCACCTCCCTAACAAGGTATGTTTAAATATCATGGGAGACAGTCTAAATACAAACTGTCTATAAGTAGACGCATTATCACTGAGAGGTCCAGAGTACATAAATATGCCTAACAGCCGTGACTATAATGTGATAAAGATGGTTTCCGCCATGTTGTCATTCCAAATTCTACATTTTGCTGTTATATCGCGGTCTATTTGAAGTCTATTTGCTATATATTGTATAGTAAATAGACTTCACTTTCGCTGGGACTACTACCAGCGTGTACAGATCGAAGATGCCGATCCATGATCTTTTCCTTCCTTCTTAAAAGGACCAATGGGAGAGCGGCATCAAGAACTAGTGGTAAAAAGCTTGAATTTTAGGAGGGCCATGATCGCGACCTAAGACGCTGGAATTACTGCCAGAGAAACTGTTGTTTTTACTATACGGCAACCAACGAGGTAGTACTAACCCAAAACTGGAGAATTTTGAGCCACAATTATAGCTTATTTCTACATGAAATTCGTATCGCTCTGATCCTTAGCGATGCGGGTGAGAATTTTGTAAACTACGGCAAAAATCTGTCACAGTGGCGTAACTAGGAATATGCTTTGGGGGGATGAGGGAGCTTTTGGGGGGATGAGGGGGCTTTGGGGGGGAAATATGGGGGGGTTAGTGGGGGCTATCCCCCCAGGAAACGGCGAGTTCAGGAAAAATTTTGAAAAAAAACAAGACTGAAAATGTATTCTACATCATTTTGTCACTTAAAATACAACTTTTAGCAGGTGCAGTTATTAGATATCAAGTCCAGACAAGATTTTCAAATACTTTTTTAATTTCTCTGAGGCTTTGGGGGGGGAGGGGTGGGATACATCCCCTCATCCCTCCTCCCATAGTTAAGCCACTGCTCCGTCATAACGAATATTTTGGGGATTTCGTATCATGTGAACTCGTTTCATGCGGAGAAATTAACATTGGCGATCATGAGAAATTCCAAGGGACCAGGAACTCACCCCGTTAAAAGGCGGGATTTCGTTATATGCGCGATCGTTATAAGCGAGTGTCACCGTAATGTAAAAGCGCCGTTGGTGACGGCGCATTATTGGTCGACTGCGGAATCCTCAGTTCAGTAATATTTTCGTGAGGGTATCCTTCGAAGGGTATTCGGAGGATTATGGATAGGGAGTTTAGCTGGTCCGCATTGTGCAGTTGCAAGGAGCTTCTGTTTGCTGGCCACTCTCCCGCCTAACACGTCCTACTTCTTCGCATCCACAAAGGAATGCATCCTCCATTAGATCCCCGCGCTGAGAACGCCGGGCGAGGCGGATTTTATGGTCGCTGGTCCGATTTACGTCGGGGTCTCAGACGGATCTCCGGAACACTTATAGCATAAAGAAGCTGGGAAAAAGACACGGCTCATAATGCACAGCGTAGCGAAAACCTACTCCGACCGGCATTACTTCACTTATAAAGAAGAGATCAAAGGGATTAGTAGACTCTCAGAGCATATAATACTAGTTTAAAAAAAAGTTTAGTTTGGTGCTTCGACCTTATTGCCTTAAGTTATATTAAAAAAAAATATTTTATGTGGTTTTAAACTGTTGAAATTAAAAAAAAGAATCATTGAGAAGGCTTTTCAGTGCTTAATGCTTATGAAGTATTCTAGTGATCTGTTTCAGACTTTAAATTAATCTAGTGAGTAAATTTTTACGGAAACTGTTATAATACTTAAAACGATATCTTTTTCTAATTGGTTTGAACTTGGAAAATGTCATCGTGGGCTTTTAATTGAAGATAATTTGACTGTTAGGTATGATGTAACCATTGTACCCTTTTTTTGGGAACTGGAACAATGGAACATTAATGTAAGATTTCAGTTTTTCCCGACGGATGGCTTGAGAGAATTATTTTCGGGTATTGCACCGGGTCGGATGGTCCCGCAGCTAATTTTCGCCCCCTCACCCACCAATTCAGGCTGCTTTCGCTTTAGTATTTCGATGTAGATGTAGATTTATTATTTGCTCCTCCATCGTCAATTCAAAGTTCCAAAAATAGCCGTGGATAATGCTTAAGTATCCCGCGTTATCTTCATGGAGAAGTGGAAAGGAAGATAAGACGATGGATGTAGTCACAAATAGACATTAGAAAAGCCATAAAGTTTTATATGGCCGCCGTTTTATCGTGGTTGAATCGTTTTCCAGTTTTATGTTAGCAAGTAGTGATTCGCCCTCATTTCGTTCCGTCAGTCAGGGACTTTTAGCATTGGCAGTAAAAGCGTCGCAGTAGACACATTCTCATGAACATTTAAGCCGTGTCTAATCTCGGTGCGTCACGAGCATTGATGATATTTTAAAATTTCATCGTGGATTCGCCGGCACAGAAAATTAAATATTTTAATTTAAACGTGTTTCATAGCAGAGCCTTATTTTTGCCTTATCGATTATATTCCAACCATTTTTCCAAATAGCATTTTTATACAAAAACATAAGCCATAAAACATTACAGTATTCTACCGATTAAGGTAGGTTTCCATGGAGTACTAAAGAATTGATCTGGCAGCCTCCCTTTCCTTCCAGCGCTACCTTCTTCAATTCACTGTAAGGCCTACTCCCTTTCAATCTATCTAAAATGCTATTCTTTTCCTTCCCCTCCCTCGTTTCCCAAACATTCTACCCTCTAACATCATTTTCAACATCCCCTCCCCGCTAAGTATTCGCTCCATTCTGTCTCCTCCGTACCTCATCTAAGAGCTGCCTCTCCTCGTCAACCATATCCAGCACTTCGTCGTTCCTTTTCCTCTCCGTCCACTTCACCTTCTCCATTCTTCTCCATACCCACATCTCGAATGCCTCCAATCTTCTCTCGTCTTCTTTCCTCAGTGTCCACGTTTCCGCACCGTATCTCGCTACACTCCCGATAAAACTCTTCGCTAACCTTTTCTTTAAAAAAGAATTAAAAAACGAATAAAAACGACGTGGTTATTTTAAATTAATTTATAAGTTTGCGAAGTATCGCATCGCTAAAATTTATGATGCGGCTGAGAGATTGAAGCAAACGTTAACTGTGCGAAATAACAGTTCATACTGCTTCTGCAGAACTAGAAATAGCGTAAGAATACACTGTCATCTGGCTCTGATAGGCACTGAAAATTGTTAGTAGATAGCTAACGGAAAGTGGGTTGGATTTGAGTTGCAATATTTTTCCCGAAGGGACTAAATTATAACGTGTTAGTGGTGTTCAAGTACCTATTCAAACGGTTTAGGTAGGTTTAATAGGATGGTTTCCTATTATTTTTTTATTGCCTAAATCGAAAGATTATTACTCCTGGAGTACGAATTTGACACTTTCAGATTTTTAAATGACGATATCTATTTTTCGCGATTAAACGAAAAGTGTAAATTTTCAAGCGCGCGAAAACGCGATGGCTAAGTAGGAATGATGGGAAAAAGTCCGTGTGACGTATTTCTGGTTCCCCCTGCCGCCTTGTGAGGTGACCCTGGGGCGAGGCTTGAGCGCTGATACGACGCAGGCTGCTAGCAGGTTGCTGAGTACCCTGCTAGCTGGTAGCGCTTGGCTTAAATAAGGATTATTATTCCCCTATCAAACGAAGGAAACTTTCCGAAATTAGGTATTTTTAATGTGTGATTATTAAGAGATGTTTCCCTGAGCTCTGTGACTCATGCATGCATTGGTAATCTCAGACGATGTAAAATTCCTATCCTTTCGTGTAGAATCTAGGTCCCTGTGACGCCACGTGGAGTGGCATCGCATGGGCGCCAACCTGGCCTTTTTCAAATGAGGTTAAAATTGACCGTTGCCATTCGTCTAAACTGGGATTTAATAATACCAAATAATTTTTATATTATGAATACACTAATGGTGGGTAAGTAATCGCAATCATTGCATTTCGTTTCCTTTGATGAAGGAAACTACCTTATTGAGGTATTTCGCAGATTTCCGCGGTCTCTCCCCTCGCAAATTGTAATTCCTATTTCAATTCACAATACGGCTTACTCCCTTTCATTCCATTAATAAATCCGGTTCTCTTTCCTCCCCACCCTCGCTTACCCAACATTCTACCCTCTAACACTGCTTTTAACATCCCCTCCCCGCTAACCACTCGCTCTATTCAAACTTTTCTTTCTCCTTCTCATCCAAAATATAAGATGCATCTCCTCACCCACCATATCCAGCACTTCGTCGTTCATCCTCCTCTCCGTTTACTTCATCTTCTCCAAACTCATATCTCGAAAGCCTTTAGCTTTTTCTCTTCCTCCTTCCTAAGTGTCCATGTATCCGCACCATATAGCGCCAAACTGCAAATGAAACTCTTCACCAGCCTTTCCCTTGCGGTTTTCTTGCATAGCCCATATCCCACTGTTGAATAGCTGTTACTGTATTTCCCGAATATATCTCAGTTCCTTTTATTTATTCCGTCACGTCACTTGCACCCACTATAAATCCTTTATTTATTTAACCATATTTATGAAATTATTATGTGTTATGCTCCTGATCATGAAACCCTGGCGACCATATGACCTGCATCACCCGGTTCGAACTCTTGCATAACAACTACCTTCTCATCAGTTCTTTCCTTATCATGAACCCCTCCTTTGCTTTTAAGCAATTACGCAATGTCCTTTTGCTTGCCCTGTAATGAAGTACGGAATTTTTCTTCGTTCGCCAACCAATCTCTGAAGCTCCTGATAATACTCAATTTAGGGTCAGGGATATAAAACAAAAGGGAATCTTAACGCAGAGCAGAAGGGACCGCAGCGCGCGACCCCTTTTGATTTCTGTGTTTACGCGCCAATTGGGGCGTGACGATCGGGATCATTTTTTTATTCTCTTCTGTCGTTCTCCTCTCGCCTCTAGAACGTGATCTCTCGGCGAACTCTTTGACGGAATCAACCCCGTGCAACTTCAACTCCCCCCCGCCCCCAACCTCCCTGCGTAAGTGGTTTCGCGGGCGGGCGTGGGGGGAAAGGAAACCTTTTGTCCCGCGCCACCCTACCTTCAACTTTTTTTTCCCCCTCCTCCTCCTTCCTCGCCCCATTCAATCCTTTCCGCCCCATTCACCAGCTCTCTTACGTAAAGCAATTCACTCCTTCTGCCTCTCTTTCGGTGCCTCTCGGCTTACTTGACGCGTACTTGGCGAGACCCCTCATACAGCCGCGAGGTCTCCAAAACCCCCTTCCCTCTTAGCCAGCCGATTGGTGCATGCCGTGCATTGTTGCCGCCCCCCTCCCCCTTGAAGTCTCGTACCCAGCGCGAGCGAGAGCCGTTTCCTGCTCTTTCGCCAAGCCCCTCGTACAGTGTCTCCCTCTCGTGAGCACAAAAGGGATTCTTCTTCGCGGCATTGCTCGATGGAAAAATGGCTCATTTTCTTCCTTCTCCTCTGCCGAGTATTTCTCTCCCACGTTGAGACGATATTGCGCCTGTTTTGTCCTTGCGCCTTGAGTATCCTTCACCCTTACAGCTCACCCCTCTGATATTTACTAACATCCTCCGCGGACGGGCGGACCGATTGATTTCAACAATAAGGGGGAGACATTGTAAGTTGGGGGTGATGCATGTAGCGGAAGTGGTGACAGGTGAATCTCTTGCTTTGTCGGTGTTTTAACCGCCGTTTTCCTAGGTGAACTTCACACGCTAGGACTCTTTAGTGTGAAGGGTTTAACTTTAGCTTCGTATTATCTTAAAGCCGGTTTATCTAAAAAAAAATTATAAGCAGTATGTACATGAATTGGAATTAGCGAATAAATTAGCGTCACAATTACGATGGGGCGTGCGTAGAAAACATTTGTATGGACTAGGCGCCATCTATCATCCTTCTGCAGAACTAAAACAGTAAAATGCATCACATAATGTGGATATTGAAATTTTTCTCAGCAGCATCGATGTCTTTTCCGGAGTTAACTTCTCAATTCCATGTTATATCCAAGGTATATTTCATTTCGAAGTACCTTATTTCACGATTTACGCTTATAACTAAGAAAAACGTTGCAAAACGCGCGAAAAGTATGCGAGAGAGAATACGAGTCTGGGCGTACCTAAGAATTTCACTATTTTCCCCGATAGTACAAAATCGACCAAACTCCGAAATGCTAATATTAGCTCTTATTTCTCCAGGTTCCGCGCCAATGTTTTCTACGAACGTTGACTTAAGGGTGCTGGAATCTCACGCTCCATTGCTCCGCGCTTTGAACAGAGCACTCCGTAGACCACTTCAGTGTTCCGTTCGGATAATTTGTAGGTATTTTTTCTATGTCCTTGGTTTAAACCATAATTTGTGGCTCTCGCTATTCGCGAAAAACCAGTGATGTAAATTAATTGTCGGATAGAACCTTCTCTGCGGGAATTCGTTAAATTAATTTTTATATTATATATATCTCAAACTTAATGTATTAATGAATTACCCAAGTTCGAATGAATTCACCCTTAATTTTGTTTGGAAAGCATTTTAGGAGGTTCTGTATTCTGTACATTGTTACGGAAAATGGTAATGTACATGTTTGGTTTGCATAGTGTAATTGGGAGTACGAAATGTGTCTATATTACCAATGTATTGCTTATATTACTCAGCCTTTTTCTTTTAAAATAAAATGTCATTTTAGACCCACGCGTATGCGAAGTGCACTGAACCGTGAAAAAATTAATCATTAGGACCTAACTATTGTAAGCTCTTGAGTTAGTAGGGAATTATGTCTTCTAGTATTTTCAGAGTACGTTCGTTAGGTGAAATAGAATTCTGTACAAGTTAGCGGAAAATCTATTGTTAACTATATACATCGCTTTACCATAGACACGTATGATTTAAGCTATAAACGCTGTATTCCTGGGATGAAATAAAATATGAGCTTCAAATAAGTTTTAAGAGTGTTTTGAATCGCATAAACTTCTGAAATGCCTTTTGAGGGACATTTCTTGTGTATCCCCTTAATCCCTATTGTATTTATATATTCAGTTGCAAAAGTCATTCGGGTAGATCAGATTGAGTTAGATTCAAAAGTCATTAGCTTTCTTTGGTTTGTTATGGTTTCAATGTGGCGATTTTTTTGCGAGTTATTTATGGAAACGTGTACTACTTTTGTGTTTCCATATCTTGGAGTAGCTTCTTTTATGATCCCAACATAACCCCTGGTAGGTAATTATATTAACTCGGGAGTGAGAAATTAGTATAAACGTTAATTAACCTTTGCTTAGTGATAATAATAACAGCTTAGTTTTCCGTTACCTCGCGGATTCTTCACCTTACTTCTGTTGCCCACCCCTTCCTCTAACTTTTCAAATCCTCCTCCTTTCATCCTAAAAATGTTATGCTCTCATGAATTATGATGGCTCTGTGTGCCTAATCGCGTCGCACAGATCACAATAGTTGCGGAAAAGTGCCAATGTTATTTTAATATATAATATTATTTGGACATGAGGGTACCCAGCGGGGGGGGGGGGGCAGGAGGGGACAATTGCCCCCCACCCTGTAGAGGCAAAGGTAAATTTAGTTCAAACCGAAAATTTTGAACAGGGATTCTTTAAACCCTAGAAAAGAGATATTAATATAAAACATGTAATTAAAATAAAAACTTTTTTTCGGATCAAATAATTTTAAAAACTAATACAGCGCTGTTATAATTTTCTTGAAATTTTGGTTTCATTACCTTTTCTTTGTTATGACTTGAACGACCACGGCTTTTCCCCCATTAGTTTTGTTCCTGGGTGCACACTTGGCTTCCTCTTGGACTACAACCTTGTCGCTGGTAGAATGTTAGGGAAACGAGGGAGGGGAAGGAAAAGAACAGGATTTTTAATAGATTGAAAGAGAGTAGGCCTTACAGTGAATTAAAGAAGGCAGTGCTGGAAGGAAAGGGAAGCTCCCAGATCACTTCTTGCGGACTCCATGGAAACCTACCTTAATCGGTAGAATACTATAATAATAAATACACCCTTGTATTCGGAGTCTGTTTCGAACCGCGGAGTCGCGGCATAAACTTTTGAAAATTCTCTTGCAGACACTGCTGGGGTAGCTACCTACTCCTATAATCCCATCCCACTCTCGCCTCTGCTTCTTTGCATTCACTTCCGCGTCTCCTTTGTGTGCATATTACAATAGTAGATACCCACGTACCTATCCGTTTCCTGTGCACTTTTACGGTTGACACTTGATTGCGAGTCTTTTCGTGGCCACCTGGCTCGCCACTTGAGCTCAGGTGTTACTGTGTGCTCATATTGAATGTATTTTTCTCCAAATGCACCCTGCAATCGTGACCACTTGCGTGGGAACAATCAGTAGACATAAGCAGCCCCTGTTTATTTTTTATTTCGTTACTCTCTTTGTCGTCTGATTTCGGCGTTACTGGGTGGGGCGAAATAATGCTCAAAATAAACATAAATGTGCGGTTCCTCAGACTCTGCATTATTTTCAGCTAGTTTTAACGATAATAGCTTCATTTTTAGGAAGACATGATATCGTGCGAATATTATTACTCTTGCGTCCAATCAGACAGTGGTCCATATCAATCAATTATTCAGATCCGAAAATCAGGCATAGAACATTCTGGCTTCCTTTCTTGACTATTTGACGGGATAGGAGTCCTAGGTAAATATCTTCTACTTCTAGTAAAGATAGTAACAGATGCCTGTGAATACATTAGTCAGTACAGGTCAGTTTGAAAGTGAGCTCACTCGAGACTGTTGGTATATTCCTCATATGTAAGACTCCACTTGAGAAGGCTATTTTATTGTTATCACAGCTATCACTCCAATCTGAGGTCTGAAGACTAGAAACAGAAGCAGTAAGTATTTATATTTCATAATGTGGTATTTACCATGCGTCAATTTCGTGTTTTAATATTTTGTTATAAATAAACGAGAACAATTAGTACCGAAAGTGGAATGTAAACACGTGAGGGAAAGTAGTGTACGATTTTTCGGACAGCGAAACAGCTAAATCAGGTTGTTTGCCAAAGAAAATTCACTAACTCTTGATTAAGTTTGTGGTACTTATTCCATTATAAGTTGTCCTGGATATCACACAATTACGTATACCACTTCTTTTTTACAGAGCGCGACCCGGGTTTCAATGAATTATCATCTTCCGGCGCTAATTATGATTTGTTAATCTTATTATTGCTACCTAGTTACTTGGTGAATTTTAAAACGGACGCCAGAATAGGGGAAAAGGATGGGTAAAGATATTCATTTATAAGAGTACTGTCCTGGCTTTCAATAATTTTTAATATTTCTAACTGTTCCCCAGAGTCCAATTCACGGCAGTCATTGCAAACTTTTGAAATATTCATTTTAAAATCGCTCCTATGGCAGTTCCATGTTTAGTGTTTGTTTAAGAGTTGTTTATTTAGTGTTTATTCTGGCGTCCGTTTTAAAATTCATCGTTTAACTAGGTAACAATAATAAGATAAACAAATCATAATTTGCGCCGGAATATGATGATAATTCATTGAAACCCGGGTCGCGCTCTGTAAAAAAATAAGCGGTATAAGTAACTGTGTGACATCCAGGAAAACTTGTTTTCCAAAGTTTTACTTTAAAAATCCATGTTCGATAACGCGCTGAAGTTTTGCAGATGCGAAAGTTATGCTCGAAGAATGAAGGCAGCCTCCAACCCATGCCATAAACGTGCCATAAAACGTTCATTATCCGCGCTTCACGTAGGCCGTCTATACATAAATTTGTGAGAGGTATTATTGTCCAGCGAGTAGTATACATCTCGGAGGCCATGCCTTCACCATCGTACCATCGTAGTTGCATCGCCGAGCGGATGGTGTCTCTGCAGTGCATCCGCCGAATCGTAGAGGGAGCCTCGATTCATATCGGCGCGTGCCATGCAGAAATCGAACAGAAATTATTTCCGTTTCAAACGATTGAAATGTGCCATTTTTTTCTCTCACTCGCCACCGCTTCAAAGCGTCTTCCGCCCATAAATTCCTCCCTTACGGATCCGCGTGATAATTTGATCTACCCGACCGTTCATATTGGTCCCGATGTGTGCGGGCGTGCTGTTGTTCTTTTTTTTTATCAATGCACCGTTCCGCCCGTGAGGATTGCAGCCGGCGGTGGCGGCCTCTCTCGGTCCAAAGGGGGAAACTGACTGGCTGGCATGGCGGTGTGAGTTACTTGCATATGCGTGGGCTGTGCTATTGTGTTCCGCCTTTATAGGGGAAGTGGGATAGGCTGCTTGCTGCCGTAGTGTTGTCCCATTGCGATGTTGCCGCACTTACGCGGGGCGGTTCCTATTGTTCGCGCGGTATTGTTGGCAGCGGGTATGGCAGTGATGGAAAAGGTACTTGAGGTCAATATTCTGATGAGGGTGGAAGTTTTTTTTACACCCCTACGCATAGGGTGTGGAATGGATTAAGATATATCCTCCCTTTTAAACCAGCATGGTTGGGTTGGGTGGATATCGTATCGCATTACATTTGGCCACGCTGATCACGCGCATTTGTTTGCGAAAAGGACCGCTCCTTCGATTCTCTTTTGTTCCGCCTTTTTTATGCACTTACGTAGGGGTTGGGCAAGGGTCTAGTGGGGTCCTGCTACCCTGATCGTCTTCTTTTTTTAACCTAGGGTTTCATTTTCGAAAGATATTTATGTGGAAAAGGTCATTTGGTGCGGTTGAGGTCGCGAGAATTAGCCATTTGTTATATTTGTCGTATTATGTCGTCCGCTTTGGACAGGTTTTGGAAGCCCTCGATCACAATTTGTAATGGCCCGGCTCCATTGAATAGGTGGCAGAGAAAGTGGCCCTCATGAATTTCACCACGCTCTTACTTCATTTCATTATCAACACCCATTTACCTTTTATTCTTCAATGGGTACGTCACTTTTTGAAGTTGGCTGCCTTTGTCTATCACGAAATATGATCTCAGTGATATTGGGTTCGTTTGTACCATAGTACCATATATTTAGTATGATGTGGACACTGCTAGATATACACTATTGAAAATATGAAAACAGATCACGAAATGGTGAATCACTGTCAGAACTTTTCAGATGTATTTTTTCCGAAACAGCTGTGGTTAAATGTTTACAGATGCCATTAATAGAAAGTTAAACATATTTCTTGCATGAAAAAGTGAGCTGGATTTATTTTGAGCATATTTTTATCAGGGGTGACTACGTTGAGGATTTGTTTCCTATGTCTGAATAGGATATCGGATTTTTTTAAGCAACTTTTAAACGTCTTCCTGAAAGGCATTAGATAATGATTTATCCCAACCAACTATTTGCTCATCTGCTAATGCTTATTATACTTTCATGCAGACAATTTTCCGTAATTATTCACATGCATTTTACTTCTCAGAGTGGGATTTTGGTCCCTGTTGGCCATAATAGAATCAATATGCCGGATTAAGCTTACAATATTGGCTTCAACGCTAGTCGGCAGTCTGTATATTGAATGCCTCGTGCGAGAATTTTAATCTCGTGTTTTACCATGGGGTAGATTGGTCCGTTGAATCCGCTTGGAAATGCATGGACGCTTGAATAACTTGATTCAAATCTGGCGATCAGCGATTCCTGGTTCGGAACGTAACGTTAAAATGCAAATCGGGGGACGCGCGGCTGAACTGCACATGGCTTCATAGGTCCTATTCTATTTCCTACGCCGTTATCTTACATGTGATCGAACAAATTCGGTACGGAATTGTATAGCTATTTCCTCCGTGATACTTTTACGAGATAGTTTTTATTAACTATTTTTCCGACCAAGGAGGGTTTACAAGGAGCAGTGGCGTAACTATGGGGATGGGGGGTGAGGGGATGTATAACCCCCCCCTCAAAGCCTCAGAGAAATCAAAAAAATATTTAAAAATCTTGTCTGGATTTGATATATAACTGCATCTACTAAAAGTTGAATTCTAAGAGCCAAAATGATGTAGAATGCATTTTCAGGCCTGTTATTTTTCAAAATTTTTCCTGAACTTGCCGTTTCCCGGGGGACTAACCCCCTTCATCCCCCCCTAAGTCCCCTCATCCCCCCTCAAAGCCTATTCTTAGTTACGCCACTGACATGGAGAATTTTACAGAATATCCCGCCTGCCTTGCCTTCCTTCTTGGACTTCCCTCTTAAATTCACAAGAAGGCCTAATTCTTTTCATTCTATCATTAAATCCTATTCTCTTCCTTCCTCTCCCTCGTTTGCCCAACATTATACCCTCAAACACTATTTTCAACATCCCCTCTCCGCTCAGTGTTTGTTCCATCAACGCCTTCTGCCTCCGTAGCCCAAATAAAAGCTATCTCTCCTCACCCACCATGTCCAGCACTTCGTCGTTCCTCCTCCTCTCCGTCCACTTCACTTTCTCCATTATTCGTAATTAGAGTAAATAATTCCTGTATTGTACTATAGACATTACTTAATAATTCAAGAAGTTTCAGTCAGCGAATTACACAAAATTTTCATCTCGCATTTAAAAAAGTGGAAAGAAAGGAAAGGTTTTCTCAAATTTTATTTAAACCCATGTAAAATTTGATGTGCTCGGAACCTCTCCTGTACTTAAATTTTGTTTTTATTTGTTCTATTTTAGCAGTAAGTTGATGACGACACGAGCCTTCACACTTAGCTCCTCCGCTACTCTTAGGCCACTCCTATCAATCTCACGTGATTCATTGTTGCCTTCACTCAAAACTGCGATTCATTCTCCCGGAGCGAGTAAATTAACAGGAGCTCTGATGACGTCACCAACTCACGAAAGGTGTGTAGCAAATTTTGCGTTTAATTTACTTATCAGGGTAAGACCGAGTACTACCGAAAAGTATCAGGAGAGCCCAATACTAGTCCGCAACTAGTATAGAAACGATTCTCCAAGCAGCAACAGCAGAGGTGGTGTTGTTGGAAGTGCGCGAGTTCGCTGGGGAGGCGTCTGCTGCTTCCCGTTATCTCCTGCCAATGCAAACACGCGTGGTGCCGTACTCGGAAAAGCAGACTCGAGCTGAGGTAGGCGACAGATAAGAAGATACGAAGGCCTACTAGTGGGAGGGTGACTCGAGTTGGTTATATCCCTGCCCGGGTGTGACTCCAGCAGTCTGAATATCATTCCCTGCTAAATATGGGCATTTACAGTGGCGTAACTATGGGGGGGATAAGGGGATAGATCCACCCCCACAAAGCGTCAGAGAAATTAAAAAATACGAGCGTGATGCGCCCGCTCCCAACGGGCTTCCCCCGCTCTGTTCAATGCAGGTCCACAGAGGGATAGGCGCGTTTTTAAATTTAGAATGTAGAAAAAAAGGCAGGGTCTTATGTACAAATTTAATCGCAATGTTCATGTACAAATTGAGGTCAGAGGGCCTCTTTAAACACAACATTGGAAGTAATTACACTATCTTCTGTTAAACGCACATGATGACTCATACTTACGTATCAATAGGAGACTTGAATGTGGAATCAGCCGCATTTTGATAAAAGTTATTTAAAGAATGCGAGATATTGTTGTAAATGAACAAATGTATCAGTTTGTCCGCCGTTAACGTCAGGAATATTTACCGTTTTTTTAATTATTTGAAAACCAATTTTAGGAAACAATAGCAATATTTAGGAAGTAAGATATGCCGTCGCATGTTCTCTGATAAATTCTGTGCATTTTGGTGCCTCATTTGTAGAGCTTGGTTGTGTTTAAGTTGAGAAAAAGGTATCTATACAGTACAAATAATATAGAAGATTAAAACTTTTTTCTAGTTATGGTATATAATATCTGCATCTGCTTTAAGTTTAAAATTTTAGTGCCAAAATGATGTAATGATTTCCAGGCATGTCATTTTCAAAATTTTTCTCGGACCCCGTTGCCTGGAATGATGATTTAGATGATTTGACTCATCTGATTCTATTAATGCCTATAAATAGTTCTTTCAAATCGTTCAAAATTAACTCAAAGAACAATGAGAACAAAATGAACATTGACCATGAAAATGAACACTGTTGGCAAAAGGATTTCACCATCAAACTTTTTTTTCAAGCAATAAATCCATCAAAGATTGAGATTGGTATTGCTGGGGATTGGTGAATAACCAGAGTATTGGAAATAACGGAATTTTTTATTGGAATTGGTGAAATGCATTTTCAAGATACAAATGAAAAATTTCATCTTATGCTATTGCTTCAATTTTTAATGTTTATCTTCAATAACTTTTTCCAAAAGTTGATTCAAGTATTATTTTTAACCTTCTTTAATGATGTCATACCATCATTGAAGTCCTCCAAATGTCATAAATGTTTCCGTTATTATTTTTTTACAACCACCAGAATTAGTCCCTTTACAGAATCCTTATTGCGGGAGATTACAATGGACCAACTTTTTTATCGTGTGCTTCCATTTACCTTTATGCGACAATTCTCCCTGAAACCCATGATCGACTCGTTCCCCAGGAGCGATTTGCTTCGTTATGATCCATTTAAAGCAGATACTGCGATTCAATTCATATGGTTCATGGCCATGATCTCTTTACAATTCTATTCACTCATGAGCAACAGCACTAACTCCTTCCATATTGCCAACAAGTACGTTCCAGTATGTAAATTGTGTGTCGTAAGTGTTTTGTTTGCATAACGAATGTCATCTGTCAAGCGCAGCTATCGACGAGGACTTTGGTTGCGAAGAATCGTTTTTATTATCCTCGCCAAGTGTTTGTGAAATGTTCAGTGTTTCTCTCTTTGGAGATTTGCCGACTCGCTGTGAGTCCTCGGGGAATTTTACGAAACGACTTTGAATTGTAGATTGCGACACAAAGAAATAGCGATCAGTGGAAATGGAAATTTTAAAGAATTTTTATAATAATTATTTTAAAGTTGTAAAATACAATCAAGAAATTCAAGAAAAAATGGCAGAATTTATACAGGCCGTGGTCAATACAGGTAAGATACTTTTAAACACAAGGGCACTGAGTCCATTGACTCGTCAGATGGTGCATCGTGCTGTAAAAAGTTTAAATAATGCGTATTATCTCTAAAAATTCAATCATCTAGGAAAAATTTAATAATTAAGAACAATAATTAAAAATTTACACGTACCATAAAACTTATGAAGTAAATAAAACTAAAATTAGAATTGCAATTTTCTGTAAACCTTTGAGAATAATAAAAAATTGAAGTTGGAACAGTAGGTAAATGCTAGAACGTGTTATGTTATACGGTGGAACCTGGATAATTCCAACTTCTATAATTCGAAATATTCTTTAATTCGAATTTTTGGTGTGTCAATTTCAGGTATAAATCGTATTCTGCGGCTCAAAATAATTGTGAATCCAATCGAAAAAATATGCTTTACTAACGCATTTTAAAATATGCTTTATTAACGCTATTGTCAAAAGGTTTGTGTTAGACAAAATGCGTGCCAGCGTAGAGCCTGATGACTCAACCTTCCCCTCCCGCCCGCCGCGCCGACTATTCTAAACCAACTCCGTAGTTTGCTGAATTAAAGAGTCATGTCTTAAGGTTGCTTTAACCTTGTTAATAGGCGTTAATCAAAGTATTTGTATTCCAAAAGTGTCAATTTAATATAGAGTTTTGGTTGTAAATATGGATTATATTGTTTTAGACCTATTTATTAAGGACTTCTTCAATTGGATTTTTTTGGATAATTCGAAGGTTTTAACTAGGGATGGTCGGATCGGATACCTCGGATCCAAATATCCGCGGATATTGCCCTTCATCGGATCCAAAGTCGCGGAAGACATCGGATCTGGATCCGAAGTTACGTGGCAGAATTCCAGCCGTGGAAAATAAAAAAGGCAAAATACGGCTGGCACATAGTGTGACTCTTCTCAAAAGATTGAACAGTCATCGATGGAATCTCAGCGTCGCAGGATAATAACTACGCCGCAGATTTCAGAAAACCACCCACGGCCGTCCATCAGCCCGTGCTTCTATTGTTTTTTTTCGAAATCACACGGACCATAAAAAATTGTCTTCGTTAGGGGGGGTTCAAGCCAGGGGGGTCCAAAACCAGGAGGGGGGGAATTTTTAAACAACAGGGTGCAAAGTAGAGGGTTTCAAACTAATTTGAACACCCTTCATAATCGAAAAAAACTTCATTTTTCAAAGAAATCTGTTGTAAATTCATGATTTTTCAATATTTTGTTTCCTTTTATGAAGGAAAGTACTTGAATAGTTACTTCGTTTAATAGCAGAAATATGAAAATGCATTTGAATCCGAAAATATCCGATCCGAAAGATCCGGCTCCGAAAATCGAGGATCCGATCTGAATCCTGATCCGAAAAAATCCTGGCTCCGTCCATCCCTAATTTTAACTGGTCCCGTGCTGTTCGAATTGTCCAAGTTCCACTGTAAATGTTAAGGGGCCAGCAACAATGGCGGACACCGCATTCCCCATATCGGAGGCGTATGCGGAGACTAGACTTGGGGACATAGTAGTGTTGAGAGTGCAATATGGAGGACTCTGAGCGATAACACATTTAGAGGCCGATTTGAAGATCCCCTTTTGTGATATTTGTGCTCGCAAGCTATGGGACTGCGTTGTGGAGGCCGACAGAAGGCCGATTTCTGTTGCCGTTTCGGTCGCATTTTAATCGGCATTCAAAAATGTCCGGGCGCGGTGTTGAGTGCAATGCGATCCACTTTTTTCCCCAATATTTTGCGGTGAAATATTTTTGTTTTACGAGGAATGGCACTAAAACCTTATTAATTTGATAAATCACATCATCCCCTAATTATACCATAAACTTTTATTAAAAATTATAACTATATATTATACTAAAAAATATAACCCGTGAAACTCGGACCAGTTTGTCCGGTAGCGACACGAGTGGCGACTTTTGTAAATCCATTTAAATGCGCGGAGGGTGACAACACGTTTAGAGGCCGATTTGGAGATTTTCTTTCGTAATATTCGTGCTCGCAAGGCTCGTGTAAGCCAAAGGGCCCGTTTATCCGTGCCAAAAACATTGCACGCGATGCATGACAATGACCCGACTGGTGTTTGTGTGTGGAAAAAGTGAGATGGGAAAGGAAAAGATACAAGTCCCGTTGAGGCAATGCGTAGAGAGTGGTCGTGGTATAAGGAACGCGTGCACAGTAGTGTGTGCTTGCCGAATTGAGGACCATATGTCAAGGGATTATCATTTTATTATGAGGACGCCTGAAGCAGGCCAAACGCATTAACGCCTATTGCCCCCTTGGCCAAAGCACCGTGAAAAGCGAAAGATGCAAACAGAGCGAGCCCCCTTCGAAGTTCTGCGGGATTATAAGGAGTGCATGGGGCCAGCTGTGCACGTGGAGAACATATGATAGCTGTTCAGGAAATGGAACTGAGATATAATCGCTGAAAACAAACAAAAGATTTGTGGAGAAGATTAAGAAGAACATATGCGTTAGATCACTCACTATCCCTATAACAATGCTACTATAGTTCCCTTCTTGTGTACATCAGAGGTGGACATTTCTGAAAGACAGCTATGACTGATGTTTTCGCTGTGCGAACTTGCTCAAAACGATAGATTGAGTGCTCCAATTTCAATTTGCTAGTTTCCTACCCAGACGGTTCGGATTCGAATCCCGGCGGTGGCAGAGATTTTTCAGAGATTGCCCGATCACGGCTTAAGTCCTTTGTGGATGCCACTTCAAAATACAACACTACGTCCGTTTAATGGGACATTAAGTTGTGGTCCCTTTATTCCTCGTTCAGATTACGATTTTTCAAGCGATCGTTGGAACTATCGTGCATTCACGCAACGATGGTTAAAACCTGTGCTGCCCTCCAGTGCTGAAATCTAAAGTGAACGAGAAATTGACGGTTAGCAAAGCTGTTGAGGTATGCAGGGTCAAGATATTACTGTGTTCAACGTGTATTTAACTTATAATTTTCCTTCAGTCCATATTCTTCTTTGCTTGGAGAAAACCAAGAAAAGATTGAGCGATGGGAGTTTTACAAACTTTTTTCCGTCCGAGAAGGACGTTGGCTAATATGAATAATTTAACCCGGTAGAAATCCCGGGAAGAGTTTACCCACAATATTCGCCGGGAAAGCATCATATAATATTTCATTCATGCTGCTGATAATCAATCTTAGGATTTAATCCCAGAGGAGGAGGAGTATTTACTATTAGATATGTATAATCGTGAATTACTCAAGCCTTAAACGTGATCGATCACATCATTTCAATTTATAATTTGTAATTTTTTTCTTTTTATACTTACATTTAGTTCACATGATTTGTATGTTTATGCCACGTGTCATTTAATGAGATATTTATAAAGTATTTAAAAAAATAATTTTTGTGAATAGCATAGTATTTGAACGAAAATGGTAGCTTCTACACTATTATTGACCACTGGAGCTACCCAAAGCTCCTTTATTTTTTTGTTAACAAAGCTGTAAATTTAAGTCTTTTGGAATGATAACTTAGATTGTTGTTATCATCGCCTTTTTCACTAAATTTTCTTCAGATTTTACTCATGTATCATCATATAGAGAGTACGGTTTATCACCGGCGTAATTCTTTAATGTTCTATGGCGTTGAGAAATTTATGTGGCAAGTCGAAAGTATTACGGCCATTTGCAATTACTATTTTATCACCATGATTATTATTATTAATTTCGGTTAACATACGTAATTATAGATTATTTCTCCGTTTAATTCGGATCGTTTTGACCGTCAGCGACGCGAGTGGCTACTTCTGTAAACCACCTCTGGGTGACAGACACATCTATGGAGGCCGACTCGAGAGTTGTAATATTCGTGCGTACAGTTTTTACGAGCGTTTGAATTCTCGCCGCCATTTCAGCGGACGCCGCCGCTTTGCCTGTGGGGGTTGTGTTTCTCTCACGTCCCCTCGTTTGCACGCTCGTAAAAAGATTTCGCTTTCACCTGTCCCGCAACAACAACAGCACTTCGCAGCACGGAATTACAAAACCGCCATGGTTATCGTGCCCGACCCTTACCTCATCCTTCTACCCTGGGGGCAAGTTTCGTTTTTTTTTTCCTTTCGCTGAATTAATGAGATCGTCCGATTCTAAGAACTACCCACAATCTTTCTCAGGTATCCACCGAAAAAACTTTACATGTTTATAGATTGAAAGCGTAGGAATACATGCTCTAAATTTATACTAGATATACACCGTTATTAAGTCCACTTTAATGATTTGAGATAATAATACCACGCAAAAAAGTCCTGATAAAACTGTGTCATGAATGGCATTAGAATTTTTTTACGGCAAAATGGCCTTCACATGAATTTTCAGCCAACCAAAAGCATGATTTTCTATCGCTATCTATCGTTTCTATTTTTCTATCATAATGTTATAATGGCTAGAAGCTTGCGTACTGAGTTTTTTAGCTGTTGAAGTATTTCGTGGTGTTTATACTCAGGGTTATTCCAACTAAGTAGTTGCACCTATTATACCGTGTATTTTTCATTCTTATTTGTTGTTACTTGTAGTTGAATCTTTTAAACCTCGGAACGCATTGCGATATCGATGTAATTACCGTTTTAAAGCACAAAAATGCAGAATAAAAATTGTTACACATTTTTAGTTGGTCTCTCTAACCTTTTGGCGTATGCAATTAGGGGCCTGAAGAACACATTTCTCCACTGACGATGCGATTTTAGAACGTAAGATTGTCTAAAAAAATTATCGTCATCATGATAATCACTGATGAAAAATACTAGGTTTGAAGCAGCTCTCCCCTCAATTCTCCTATCAGCTAATCTTTTAACACCTATATACTTCTTCTCTTTCACATCATTCTTTACCTGCTCCATTTATTTCATTCGAGGTGTTCCTTTTCGTTCTTGCTATCAACTTGTACCTCGACAATACGGTGGTTTCCTATTATTTTTTTATTCCGTAAATCGAAAGATTATTACTCTCGGAATATGTATTTCACGCTCTTAGATTTTCGAATGACGATATCTATTTTTGGTGATTAAACGAAAAGTGAAAATTTTCAAGCGCGCGAAAACACTACGGCTAAGTAGGACTGCTGGGAAAAGTCCGTGTGACGTATTTCTGGTTCCAGCTGTAGCCGTGTGAGGTGACCTTAGTGCGAGGCTTTGAGCGATGATACGACGCAGACTGCCTGCAGGTAGCAGAGTATCCTGCTAGCAGGTAGCGCTTGGCATAAATAAGGATTATTATTGCCTTATCAAAAGAAGGAAACTTTCCGAACTTAGGTAATTTTAATGGGTGATTATTAAGAGATGTTTCCCTGAGCTCTGTGCCTCATGCATGCATTGGTAATCTCAGAGGATGTAAAACTCCTATCTACTCGTATAGAAACTAGGTCCCTGTGACGTCAAGTGGAGTGGAATCGCATGGGCGACAATCTGGCCTTTTTCAAATGGGGTTAAAATTGACCATTGCCATTCGTCTAAACCGGTATTTCTAAAACCAAATAATTTGTATATTATGAATACACTAATGGTGGGTAACGAACCGAAATCAATGCCTTTCGTTTTCTTTGATGAAGGAAACTACTCTATTGTCTTCATCAGGCTATCATGTCTCAAGATGTGACCTACAAGAATTCAATGAAAAGGTTTTCACGAGGCTTCTCTTCTCTCCTACTCTTCTTAGAATTCCCTCATTACTTACGCGGTAGATACATTTGATCCTCACCATTCTTCTGGAACACTACATTTCTAAGGCCTCTCTATCCTTGCTTTTCCCGCCGCTATCATCGCCAATGCCTCACGTACATGAAGAAGTTGACTCCAAATGTAAGTTCTTAGTATCAAATATGATATTTTATTTAGTTTTATATTTTTGCTGTTATTTTGTCGTTATTTAAAGGAAATTAAATATTTTTGTATGCGTTTTTCTGTTTATATTTTGTTTAATCTGCGTATATGATGCCAGCCAATCCTAGGATTAAATACCAGGGGAGGAGGTTTGATAATTTATATTTAAAATCGTGAGATACTTCATTGAAAAGCCTTAAATGTGATAGATCACATCATTTCAATGTGAATTGCTGTTAACATCCGTGATAATAAATTATTTCTCCGTGAAATTCGGACTGCTCTGCGCTTCAGCAATGCAAGTGGCGCCTTCTGTAAACCACCCACGAATATTACAAAAAAGTATCCTCAATAATACGCCATTCGCAATTTTCGTCTAATACTCAACTGTTTTAGATGTTATGTTTTCCATTTTACAACGTGCATCTGGTAATCATTATTTGATTATCTATCGTATGGTAATCCTCTGAACGACTTCAACAAATGTTTTATGGATTTCCATCCTGGAGCTCTATTAAAACTTGTATCCATCTTCAGCCCGTCTTTTGGCTCAAAAGTTATAATCTTCTCTACCTAATAACATCCATCTTAGCTAAAACTCGGGGCTAATCAGTCCGCATCTAGTTTATTTTGACTTTGTTTCCTTTTAAGCCGTAATTCTCAAAACTTCAATTCAGCGTAAAATATTTTCCTCGACTCCAATAATTCGTTCTGAAAATCGACTACCCTAACTAATTAGTGGAATGAAAATTTAAGTTTGCAAGACAGAGGTTTCCGCTCGATAATCTCAAACAGTCTTACCTGATAATTATGGTGCTATCCACTGGATTATGTAATATTTGCAATGCGCTCTAAATGGAAATGTGAAGTTGTTCATGGTTGCGGTTGTGTAAATAGACGTTATAATTCCAAAGGAGGACTCTCTCATGCACAGCTGTTGTGTCAAAATTTCTCTAAAGTGAAGATATGTCTTGGATTTTTTATTATTGAATTATTCTTCCGATTAAGATAGGTTTGCATGGAGTATTTACTAGATATTCAGATAGTCTTCCCTTCCATGGACTTTCCTCTTCAATTCTCCATAAGGTGTCCTGTATGTCCCTTTTTATTCTGCCTATAAATTTGATTCACTTTCTTCCTCCCCTTTGTTTACTCAACAGTCTTCCCTCTAACACTATTTTCTGTCTTCAATTTATGTTTCTTTAAGCTCGAATGTTTTATTTTTTCCGCTCTTGTAAATATTTGATAACTTACGTCACAAAACTTGGGAATCATAATCTATTGGCATCATCCAACTTTTTTCTATGCAGGCATTTTTACATCGTGTAACACCTGTAGCGGCTTGAGGAAAGACTGGGAGGTGCGTTGTCCAGTTTCTTTACTGCGTGGCATTTTTTGTCTCTGCACCCAATTAGCCATGAATGACTTGTTATCCAGTCTTCCCTACTGTTCATGGTGTACGATCGTGCTCTGCAAGAACCTATTCCGTACCATTTTTTTTTCCATCGGCGAAAGTTTTCATGTCTTAATAAGACAGGTAACTTTGATCACGTGCTAAACGTAGCGATTGGTCGTTAAAAAAAATGTCTGACTGCCTTTTATACGCGGTGCAATCTTGGTCTCTTAGTTCCGTCAAGATTCATTTCGGAAGGTCGTTCGTGAAAAAAAACATAAATTCGTTCCCTCTGCTTAAAACCCCTTGACTTGGTCGTAGGAAACATTCCGTAGACGATTGTATAATCCGGTAAGACGAGAAACATGGAGTTTTAAGAGAGTTCGGATTCTCTGGGCATCGTGGTGGAGGGAAGCAAGTTTTTCTTTCTCATTTTCCCCCCGAGCTCACCAATCTTTGCCCGCCTCTTCGAGAGCACGCCGATCGGCTGTTCCACTCTGCGTCCCACCCCCCGTCCGTTGTGTTTTACGCCGGCAGTAACACGATCGCAAGTTAGGGGCGGACTTAAAAAACGGCGTTTTACGAGCCAGCCGTATGTTCACTCTCCTTGCCCGGTTTATTATGACTCAGGGCGGGAGAAAAGTTTGCCTAATCTTGCCGGAGTGATCTTGGTCTACTTGAGGAATTTTCCTTTTCTTTATTGCTCTGCGAAGGCGGTCGAGGAAATTTTCATGTATCGCTTTTCGATTCGCGAGACCGAGGGGACTTTGTTAAGAGGAAGACCGTCCCCATGGGGACTGCATAGAGGAGGCCCAATTCCATCCCATTGAAGGCTCATTTATGTTGCCACTGCGGTCGCATTTTAATCGATTTCCAAAAATGTCCGCGGCGCGGTGATGAGTGCAATGCGATCCGTTTTATTCCAATACTTTGCAAAATATCGTTTTTAATTGCGAGAAATGTTATGGAAAAGTAATAAATTTGATAGATCACATTTTCATGAATATAGTTTTCGGTTAATACCCATAATTATAACTCATTTCCCCGTGAAACTCGGATATCTTTGTCCGTCAGCGACGCGAGTGGCGTCTTTTGTAAACCCATTTAATTGCGTAATGAGTGACAACACATTTAGAGGCCGACTTGAGGATCATCTTTTATAATATTCGTATCCGTCCCATTGAAGCTTGACTTTCGTTACTACTTCGGGCGCACTTATACATGTCTATGAAATTTAAATACGTAGTGAATAATCTTAGAGCATCCTTGACTATCTGTGGAACATTAGATGGAAAGCACCAAATTCAAAATAGCACTTCAGACCGTTCCTGATTTTCTTTTTCGTGGAGTAAACAACAGCAATACTCCGTGGCAATGCATTTTTGTCTGGCATTGTCCGATAGATAAATTCATACACGACATCTTTCCTCGCAGTTACATCAAACAGAGTTATATGATTCGGGGCAACATGAACTGAGGGAACATCATCAAAACCAACATCAGATATATTTGATGTTTCAAAATTGCCCTCAGTGTGGCGATGACGAGGGAGCGATCAATTGACTTTCATATTTACTATCCAATTCTTATTTTCGTGAGGTGTAACCATGAATATTACAGGAGAAGATTCTTCTCTCGGCCTCTACCATTGTTGACACGTATCGCGAATCATAATGAGTTTACAAAAGTAGCCACTCGCGTCGACAGGCTAATCGATCCGAATTTCACGGAGAAGAAGCTATAATTAAGCTGTGGAGGCCGTTTTACGCGGTGCAAGTACTGCGTAGGTTAGCACTTAAAACATTTGTTGAAATTGCGAGAATACGAGCTCAGAATTAGAGCATGGGCTATTTTTCCGTCCCTCATCCACGCATTCTCGCATGCGTTCTAGCATTTTACCGCTTTAAGACCGTTTTACAAGGGGCACGGAATTGCGCAGGTTAGAGCTGCATTAATTTCTAAAATGGCGTGGAATCGCGCGAATGCATGAACGAAATTAGAACGGGCTATTTTGCCGTCTCGCATCCACGCATTCTCGCATGCGTTCTAGCCATTTACCGCTTTAAGGCCGTTTTACACGGGGCACGGAATTACGAGAAGAATCATGAAATTGTGCAGGTTTTATGTTTTTTATAGCTTTTGTTATAATTTTTATCGAAAAACTATTGACGCCAATGAATGTAGCATCTCTTTCTACATTAGAATGCAATTTTTAATCAGTGCATAGCGCAGCATTAATTTTCGTGCTGTTATTGACAACACCGCGCTCCCGGCCTTATGGAGATTAACATGGGAAACGATTCTCCATAAGCCTATACTGTCAACTAAATGTGGAACCCTCATTAGAACTGCATGAATTTCTAAAACGGCGTGGAATTGCGCGAATGCATAAACGAAACTAGAACAGGGGCTATTTTGCCGTCTCGCATCCATGCATTCTCGCATGTGTTCTAGCAATTCACCGCTATCCACGACGCAATTTTGATTGCGCCTTCGCACGTACGTCAGATTGCGCAATGATGCGCCCCGTGTAACACGGCCTTTAAACTAATTTTATGTTCTTGATTGTGTTGTCTATTGAGTTCATAACTTTTAAATGCTATTTCTTGCAAGCACTCTACATCATGGGTGGACACGGGGGTATGTGCCCCCTCCCCCCACATGCTAAATAATAGGCAAGATTTTTAATACGGTTATCATTACGTTCATTTTATTTAGAGTATTACGGAGCCTAAATAATTTTTGATTTAATATTAATTACGAAGGACTGGAGAACACTTTGAATGAGAAGCCGGGGCTCAAACTCGTGGCGCCGTGCGCTTCGTGATTGTCATGAACGATAAGAATCACAAGTACTAAGAATCGTCATCAAGAAAGAAAGTATCTAGATGCTTGATTAAAGAAAGGAGTTGAAATGGCGAAAATTGGAAAGTACATCAGGGGTATTTGGGATGATTAAATTATCATCAATAGTCATTAATCCTAAGATTGGTTGATGCATCTGTCCACTCTATTGCCCTATCAGCTACTTTATTCACACCTACCTAATTCTTCTTCTTTAAAACCTTCATCACCTACTCTAAATATCTCATCCATGGCCATCATCTGCTGCCCTTCCACCTTTCCTTTACGATAATTTTAATTAGTCTATCGCGTCTCATGATGACATAATCATCTACCCAAGGTTACCCTTCCTAAAGGCTACTCTTTTCTCATTGTCAGACTGATCTTAGAGTTGCTGCATAACTCACAGGATCTCCGTCATCCTTAGTCCTCTCATACGAACATCGCTTGCGGGCTTGAATGGATTGCTGACACCCCATCCCGTGGTGAAGCCCATAAATTGCGCCTCAGGCCATCTTGAAAAGAACGTCTAGAATTGCGCTCCATTTAAATACATGGGTAAAAGCGCAAATTCTATTCTATTTCAGCGTATATCTTTGATCTTCATCATCCTTCTGAAACACCACATTTCGAAAGCCATTCTCTTCTCCCCACCCTCTTCAATGGAAATTGCCGGAATGATTTCGCTGCTGCGGGAGGAATTCATGGCTCGTGTGGCCTCACCAGTTATTTTCCGTGCAGGAGACCCCTTTTGGGTTGGGTTGGGCCATTGAAGGACCGCACATAAAGGTCCGCTCCCTTGGCTGCTGCACGGGGAAGGGGCGTGTCCCTTGAGCGGCAGGTGTATGGGCGGGCAGGTGTTGGTCGGCCCTTCCTGCTGTGTGGGCCGAATTCCCTTCAGCCACGGCCGTCCAAACGAATTCCTCCGCTCACCCCCGATAGAGACACTGGCGCCTGGGCCTTGATCGAGATGGGAAGGAAGGTAATTGCACCCTTCGGGATGTACATAATGGAGTCATTACCTTCTCCTGGTAATTTCGGTGGCCACCCGTTAATTAAATTTGCAACATATTACAAGGTCACGAAACTTTTTTTAAAAGTCGAATTACTTAATGTATATCGACCTCCTGAGTACGAAAATGATACTCAAATCACCGTATCACCCACGTTTTTTTTGCACAAATAGCTCAAATTGAAATTAATAGCATTATTTGCAATATATTATGTCTATCCAATTCATAATATATAATGAAATTCAATATAAAGTAATATTATAATTCAGGGTGGCCGGTATGTAGCTAGGTACTATAAAATATGTACCTGGCCGATGCCAATGGCGATTACATAGAATTTTTAAGTATGCACCAAGACTTATATATATGATATAAATTTCAATAAATTTGTGGTGTTAAAATAGAATTTATTCCTATTTTTATCTCCCACTTATATGCCACCCACCCTATATATTATACGAAAAATTTTAGGGAGAAGTACTCATCACTCATTGGTTAATTGCATAGTGGTTTAAAAGAGAGAGTGTGAAATTGGGTTGATTGGGTAAATGTTCATTGGTGGGTTGTATTATATTAGAATGAATGTTTTTAATGGATTGTTTGAAATTGGTTTATTGGGACAATGTTAAATTGAGTGTGAAATCTGAAATATTTCTGTGAAATAAGATGGCTATAAACTGCATGTGTGGATCAGGTCGAAAGACTAACAGAATTTCAAGGGAATGGAACAACGATTCCAGAAAATTTTTGCTGCTCGAAAAATGGGGGGCTATAGTTTAGCTGGATTCTTCACCGTTAATACGCAGAAGTGTCCTGTGTAGATGGCTGTGCCATGGTAACTAAGAGACCACGGTGTGAAAGATGTTAGTGGATGTTTGGGTCAACATTCTCTGAATGCATCTGTTTGCTGTGTGCACATTTTAATGTTTTGTTGGTTTACACTTATATTCGATTTCAATATTATTATTATTTTGCCATTTAGGCACTATTTACGTTTATGTACAGGTATGTCAACGATATTTTGAGTATTTGATTTGCGCCAAAACCCTGGGTGATGCAATGCTATGAATATCATTTTCGAATGTACGAGGCTAAAATAGATGGAGAACAGTTACTTTTGTGCAATGGTTTTTTCAATATATTGTTGCTCTTGAGTATATATCCTTAAACAACGACATAATTGTAGTGCTCTCTTTTTCGTTCATTTTATGTGCATATTGATTTTGGTACTAGATGACGCTGAGGCTTATAATAGGATAAGATATCCTTATACATATTACCTTCAGACCGCATTTTAAAACTGACACAAATTTATGGGAAACAAATAGAAGTGCTCCATTTATATTAATAAAGAAAGTATATATTTGTAGATGTACCATTAAATAATTCGTATTTATTTATTTGAGTAATTACTCACATGAAGCATTTCTGCTAAATTATAGTGATGCAGTGACAAATATGGAATATAAGCGTGAACAATCAAAGCGAAGAGAAAATATCACCTTTAGACCGCATGTTCGAACTGACACAAATTCATGGGACACAAATGGAAGTGTTCCATTGATATTGCTAAATAAAGTATATATATGTGGATATACCGTCGTAAATCGTATTTATTTGAGTAATCACTCACATGAAGGATATCTGCTAAATTCTGATGCAGTGACAAAAATTTAAAATTAAGCGTAAAAAATCAAAGCAAAGACTGCAAGCCAAGGGCGTACCCAGGATCATAACTAGGGGGGGGGGGGGGCAAGCCATAGTCTAGAGGGGGGCCAAGCCATGGACTTATGAGATTATTTCCTTGAAAAAATAGTTTTATTTTAGTTACATATCTTATACTAATATATATCATTTTCAGTGGGTTTAAAGAAAATTTGTTGAATATTTTCGTTTCAATTCAGTACTGATTTTGCTTACAGACTTGCTATTTTTGCTTCTGGGGGGGGGGCAGCGGCCCCACCCCCACTTCCCCTCGATGGTTACGCCCATGATACAAGTTAAAAGCAGTAAATAAGGCAAAGACATGAACACATGACACGTATGAAATTGGTGAAGGAGGCCTTTGAATGTTTGAGACGCGGCCATGTCTGAGGGAGACATTTTTGCCGCGGAAGGAGTGTTCAATTGGAATTTGGTGTGTTTGCCTCCCTCCAGAGAAACTTCTTCTCTTTGCTCGAGCCGATGAGACTGCTCTCCCGGTAATTGGAGACGTGAGGACACACGTCAAAGATCAAGGTCGCACTTTCGGACTCTCATCGTCGCCCCGGGATGCTTTCCGCACGAATCGATCCCTTCGTCTCTTGATTCCCAGAAGTGAGTAATGTCTTTATTTGCAGCGAAGTCAATGCTCGTTTTTATAAGAGGAAGAAAGTGGTTGGGGACCTTCGCAGTCTCACTTTTGCGTGAAATTTATTTTAATTGAATTCGGGCAACATAAGGACAGAAAAACGCTTCTTTGCGCCTCAGATTTTTTAAATTATAATCTTACTTAGATGTCAACAAGCTGCGTCATTTTGAAGGTGGAACTAAACATGATGGGAACAAATTTTTGCAATTGTTTTGGAGGTGGACGAGGGACATGGCATCTAAATTGTACTTCTGGGTGGGTATCTAGCGATTAACCATAGAATATCCTTGATTATCTGTGGTACATTTCATTGAAATAACCAAATATAAGATCTCACACGTGATTTTATTTCTCGCGGGGTAAACAACAACAGTACTCCATGGCAATGTATTGTTGTCAAGAATTGTCTGATAAATAAATGCATACATTGCATCTCCCCTCGCAGTGACGTCTAACAGATTTATGCGAATCAGGACGTGAAGAACTGAGGGAAATCGTAGAAATAATATAATATAAACATTTCTTGGAAATTGGGGGAGGGAGGAATAAGGAGTATAGGACAACATTCTCATGGAAAAACAATTGATGTGTTCGGTTGAAGTTGAAGAGACACGCCAGCAGAGGTGAGGAAACAAAACTTACAAACGCCTTTTCTTTCATTATGTCGCCATATAACGGTTTTACAAAAAAAATATCTCCATCTTCTCTGTAAGTTCGCAAATGAATTCTGTTAGAATTTACCTTCAGTCGTAGCTGTGGAAAAAATACATATGTTGGGTAGTGGAAATTAACTATTTGTCTTTAAATCATCCATGTTTCATAGAGTGCAAAAATTCAGTCTCTTAAATTCGTTTATCCTCGCGAATTCTAACCGCGGAAAAGTTATTCTTTCTTGAGAATACTTTCTTAAAAAGTAATATTTCTTTAATTTTGTTCTTCGCATAAAATATAACTTTTGATGTAAACAAAAACCTAAGTGAACCGCTTCATATTACTATAATATATTTTACCTTTCCGCTGTAACTGTAGGAATAAATTTTAAATGACGATTACTTAGATTTTTTTTTACTTAAGTGTTGAGTTTTGTTTCAGTAGTTTCGAAGTCGGAATTTTAATTCAATGAGCATGTGTGCTTAAGCGTTGAAGTTTTAAATATTCTTTCAATAATATGCATTAGAGTTCTATCTCCCATACTAGCTTTTGCTGCATATCTACAATGAATTTAAACGTTTGGTTCTGTTCAATGCCGTTTGTTCTTGAAATATGAGCAAATAAATGCTGTGGTGTATTCTCTTTTTTTATCCAATTTGCATTGGAATATTCATTGAGTTTATTGATTAGGCTTATGTAGTGTTATGTGAACTTTTGTATTTGTGAAAATGCATTGTTCTTCTTTCAACTGTTTATCACGGATGAAAGGGAAAAAGCTTGATCTTATGGTATTTATTTTGTCATTTATAAATATGATTTAATTATTAACGTATTTCCAAAAGGTTTACCCCAGTATTTGCTGAATTATTTTCAAAATTTATGAATTTTTTTCATGTGATATCCGTTCGCACAGTGTTCTTTGGCTTCCCTTGTTTTTTGACGTGCACAGCTTTTTTATGCTGAGTTTTCGTCCAGTAATACATGTTTTCTTTTTTTTTTTGTCATGTATTGGTTTTGCGTTTTTGAATAGCAATTTTTTTCTGGATATAAAAGGAAATTATCGGTTCGCAAATAAAATTTTATATTTTAAATGCCAAATATTGAAAACGTGAACTGTGATCCATATGTGGTGCGGTTCGTCATATGAAACATATCAAAGGGAAACAGTATATTTACTCGCGTTAAGCTCACTTTGAGCTTGACAGCAAGTGTTCACGGGAAAATTTAAATAATCTCGTGGATAACTGAGTGCCGAAGGCTCATTGAAGCTGCTTTTATCCATTCCACGTTAAAAATTAAAATCGGATGGCGGAAATGTACTGCGTTTTTCTTTTACTCGGCGAGGGACTGCACGTGAAAAAATAGCTACTCAGAATTGCATTAAAATATCACTAAAAGCTAGCTTTTATTGCATGTAAAAACTCGTTGAAGTTTTTAGTCATCTATTTGGAAGAAATATGTTTTTTCAAATTTCCAAATCTTTAAAACTTCACGTTGCCATGTAACTACTCAGAATGTCATAGCAAAATCTCTCCAAGATTACTCCGTGTTAACTTTTGTGTGTGTTAAATGAATTTTTATTTCCTGAATATAGTTAAATATTATCTTAAGAAGCACTTAACGTTTTCTGTAGATGACTAGATGACTGATGAAGTTAACTTTGTTAAGACAAATTAGGTTTTCTCGAATTTCCCAAATAATTGTCGAAATATGCCATCCAATGTGCTAATGTTTTCTCATTCTAATGGTTTATGTTGCGTGACTTCGGACATATTATCTGTTCGTACCTACTAGGATAGCTTGATTTTGTGATACTGCCCTGCAGCAACGAAGTTTGCAAAATAAATTGAGTTACTGCTTTTTTAAGTTCATTTTTTCGTTATTTTTGGTTCCTTTAAAGTGTTACTAATACGTTGGCATATATTTTGACAAATATTAAACATACATTTTACATAAGCAACATACGTTTTCACTTAAATACGTTTTAAAAAGAATTTAAATATTTTTTCAAAACCAATTATTTTATTGACCCTCATAATTGAAAAGTGCTGAGTTATCCCGTCTGCTCTTGAGGAATTTGAGAAGACGTTTCTGCCATTCTACTCTTCTCTGCATTTTATTTTTGCATACTCGTTCGATCTATGGTCGATTATGTTCATCATTCTAAGGTGCTACCACATTTCGGGCGCTTCCAAAATCTTGGCGGAGCAAAAATACGGATATCTTTACTCTTCAAACTTTATCGCAATCGTCTCCAATGGAGAATATGACTGCCCAATCATAGAAATCGCGGCGATGCCTCTAATCCTTTATTCCTATCTGTCCTCCCCCTCTCGAGAGGCTCGGGCGTATAAGTCTCTGACTTGGTTCCCGGTCCTCGAGAGCGTATCCTTGCGGGGGCCCGCCCTTGGACCCCCGAACACACTGCCCAATCATAGAATATGACTTCAACATCTAAGACCATATGAAGAGCATTAAATTGATTCATGAAATTTCCTTCAAAAACTTTTCCGGCTAGGTATTTTAAAATTTCCCGTTTCTCTTTTTCACTCTTATAATGCATGTTTGAGCCTCCCGTTCAATTCGCTTGTAAACTTAGGGATGTGTCGAAGAAAGAGTTAAATACTCCGTTATGCTGGTAATTTCGACCATTCATCATCATTTTTAGGTTATGAAAATATCTTTCCAAAGCTTGACTTGGAATGCGCTGAATAATTGAAATTTTATGGCGATTACGTAGTTCTAGTCGATCGTTATCGCTCGTGGCCAGAGATAAGCAATGAAGGAAAGATTTCGGGGAAACCATTCCTATCTTTAAACGGGGGAAGTGAATTAGCTATTTCGTGAATTAGAAAAACACGATGGTGAATCATGTCCACCTGGGCCAACAATTCTTTCACTCCTTTTTTGGTTGTGACCTTACGTATCTCACAGGAAATCACCATGGGTTCTGATAACGGTATGTGGTGTTTCCGATTCAGAAATATCTACACCCAGTGGGAAACATAAACACAGAAGCAGTGGCGCTGACTCCATGGGGCCTGAGGGGGCCCGAGCCCCCCCAAAAATTCGTGATGAGTGTGAGGAGAAAATGTGTCTGGCTTTTCGATTTTCCCCTGAGTGTGCAGATATCGAGATTCCAGTTATTAGGGTTCTAATGTTGATCACATGACCCTTCTAAAATGCTTAAAAAACTTAAAACTCACTACTTATAAAATTTCCCGAGGTAAGATCCCCGGTTTGGGCCGCCCCCCAATATTTTTTGTAAGTCGGCATCCCTGCACAGAAGTAAGGAAACAATTTATCGTAACTTACATCTTGAGTATGCTCCTATACGGAAGTGAGGCATGGACTACGACAACGGAGGAGAGGTGAAGGGTGGAGGTATTCGGAAGGGTGGTGCTACAGAAAAATGATGAGAATCAAATGGTTCGATCGAGTAAGTAACGAGGATATCTTAAGAAGAGTAGGAGGGAAAGGAAGCCTCGTCAAATCCTTGCTAAGAAGACGGAACAGCTTAATCGACCATATTTTGAGACATGATGGCTTGATGTTGACCATTGTTGAGGAACAAGTAGATGCCAAGAACGGAAAAAGGTAGGCCTAGAATTAAATATATGGAGCTGATTAAGAAGGTTGTGAAAGAAGGGAAATTCGTAGATCAAAAAGATTAACTGACAGGATAATTTAGAGTAGGGTTGTGTCTAACTAATCTTAGTACTGCTGACCTGGGGTATTTTCGAAAAAAATCATTTTGATGACGTAAGCTGATTCTTATTTGCTTCAACGTTGCTCGCTAATCTGTTGACCCCTGAAGAAATCTTGTGAATAATAGAAAAACGCATTTTTTTCTTGAACATACTGGAACTCTGAATAGTACAGATCAGGTATTCGCTCAATTGCGGCAAGGCATCTTCTTCCATATTTTTAATCGGTGATCTTGGGTGATTAGTAGTTCGGATAATTCGGAGTTTGAGTCGTGGTCAATGGAAAAAAGAATATAAATAATATTCTCTCATTGTCAGTGTTAAAATTGTCTCATGTCCGATTATTCGCATACCAATGACACTAAGTGGTATTTATTCTATATATCGTATTCCTTTGGGTTTCTTGTGACGAGAATATTGAATTATAACGTGAGACCTTTCGGTACTTCGATGTTTCGTTATATCGCAAATGCCTTTACTGTAATGCTAATGAAATTATTCACTTTAGGTCTAAAGGTCTTCGAATTATTCTCGAGCCATTTCCTTTGAGATGAAGTCATTGACCCCTCGCGTTTACTCTCTTGATATTTCCCCTTGAAGCGTGGATATTCGGTTGTTATTAATGTTTGGCGTCGCTCCACGCTCAAAGGATGTGTTCTCAAAGGAAAAAAGCTAAGTGATACGAACACACAGTCAGGATGGACCCGAGGGTCTTTGAAGTTTGGATTTCTTATAAGTTAAAAGACGAAAATGATGATATAAAAGGTCTTTTCGTCTTTTTGTGACAGCAGCGCGTCTTGTTTATTCATCCAGGTCCTACTAATGACGCTCCTGCCCCCCCCCCCTGATGTTTACAAGATATTTCTCAGTTTCAGTTGATGCAGACAAATTAACACTAATTCGGTAGCCTTGTAATTTATTATTTGTGGGCCTGATTTTGTGTCACGGTGCTAATGAGGCGCGCGCCGAAATTAACGAGAATCTCGTTAAAAAAATCTCCATTTTCTTTTTTATACTGCGAATAGTGGAAGCCGTGGCCAATGGAAAGGATTAAAAAAGGCGAAATTTCACGCTGGGAGTGCAGAAGTTTCAAGGAATATTATCTCATTTTCTCATTTCTCTTTCGTTATGAATGCGTCCTAAATCATATACCTCCTAGCATATGTCTCACAATTTGTCAAATCATGCATTTAAGACGTAAATTATTAATGAAATTATAGATATAAATATTGAAGTAATCATTTTATCCTGTCATGCGAATTTCTCTGAGGCGCAAGAACTAAGCAATAACTTAGGCGTAACGTATGTAAAGCTGCATGTATTGAATTATTTCGCGAGAGATTTAAAAAAATTCAAAATACCTTGTCCCTTGACCTTTTAAAATCTTATTTCCGTATCACCCGTTTTAAATTTTACAGGCTTACGAGCTTACTTTTTTTCAATACATAAGTTTCCCCAAGTTGTCTCTTCCCTGAAGGTACCTAAACAATGCGGGAATGACCTACTATAGCTAAATTCTTTGTTGTGGCTTCTGCATCTATTTTGCAGTATGGTTACGTGACAGGCAAGCCTGAATAACAAGATTTTTTCTGATCACGCTGTTAGACCGGAAGAAGTTTTTTTGTATTAAAAATACTTCCCCCAATTATATTAATCGCTGGTAATGCCCATCCAATCGTATTGCTAAGGCAGAGTTCAATGAAGTTTAATAATTATCTCGTCGCACGCATCATTTTGTGTGGCAGTTCAATTTTACTATAATATATAACATCCGTGCACTAGGGAAAGCATTAAAATTATTCAATGCGTACTTTTAGGCAGTAATAACCAGAAAACAAGGAAAAGTTTTTCGCTTCCTTCAGTATTCTTACGGCAGAGTTCGATTAACGTAAATAATTATGCTTAGTAACCGTAACGGTACGTGGTATTTTGTGATCCACTTCTCCTTCATTTAAAACATTAAAGCAGCAAAAATATAACTAGTATTATTCCCTGCGGATTAAGGAAAAAATAGCAATTAATGACAATCGCTGCATTATAACATTCCGATCGAGGTGTTTCTGTTGCAATTCTTGCTTCATTTTTTCTTATCAACTAATTTCTTGCGGAGCAGAGCTTAAGAAAAAAACAGGTGTAATACTTCGTTGCCGACTTTTATTTATTTATTTATTTATTTATTTTCATCGCCCCGAAAACAGCTCACTTAAGGCCTTTTACATCGGAGGGTATAACACGAAACAACAACTATTAGACGTTAAAGAACATAGTTACACTTATGCGTTCACATAACATTAACAACCGAGCACAATACTAAGAAATATCAATATACAGCTGTGCTTTTAAAGAAAAAGAAGGCAATAATCCGAAAAGACAATTTACGTGGCATCATTATGAATCATATGAATGCAATATAAAGAATATCTCACATTCTAACAGTTTCTTTGAACTTGTTATTGTATAGGATAAATTACAATGAAACGCTTTATGGCACATTACTTGTGATTACTTGGCAACTATGATAAGCATTATTTAGACTAGACATTCACCGTACTAACCAATTATTAACGTTATACCAGAACATTTTCATAGTGTCACCTGACGACGTACACGAAAACAGGCTTACTAATTTCAAACATATGACAACCGTAATTGGTATTATTCTGGCCTTTACATCGCGGAGGCAACGCTCAGGCGCCTTCTCGTTCTCGGGGTCTCCGCCAGATGCCTTCACACTCGCGCGTGCCCACTGCGGTAAGGGTCGGCTGGCCCTTGCCGCGGCAAGCATTAAGGAGTAGCGAAGGAACAGGGGCATTTTATTGCGCCGGCCACAATCAAGTGGGGGGTTGAATGGGGCGGGCCTTCAGCCGGCAGGGTCGCTAGTCTAATTGGGAAATAAATGAGAAGTTCTTTTGGGGAAGGTTGCGAGTCGTGTGTTCGGAGGCCGTTGTTAAAGTTTGCCTCGTTTCACACACAGGGGGGACGACATCCCAAACTCGACGAGACCCCCCCCCCCCTGAGTTTCCTTGGAAGTAAATAAATGTTGCGGAATTGTTTCGGTGCAAAAGTGTCCTACTAGTTCTTTTCCATCGTGGTAAACGCTAAGAGAACGAGCTATTACCCCAAGATGTTTCGTTGTAGCTTCTGCATCTATTTAGTATAATAGATAAGCGCGAGTTCCTTTAGCGTTGGTGCTTTTGTTGTTAGTATGATAGGCGACGAATTTTTAATGCATTTTTTTTCCAATGGCCAGGTTTTGGTCCAAAATGTAAGCATTTGCAGGCTCGCGGGAACAGCTCCACGAATAATTAATTTATTTTTAAGGTTTGGGTGATGCATAATATAAGAATAAAACATGACCGGGAACACAACTTGGGAAACTTAGTGGTATTCCATCACAGACTTTATTACGTGAGGAAACTTTTATTAAACCACATAAATAAAACTAGAACACGACCCGGGTCATCAGGTGATGACGCGAAGACGTTGAAACCCGGGTCATGTTCTAGTTTTATTTTTGTGGTTTAGCAAAAGTTTCCTCACGTATTAAAGTTTTTTATGCACAATCTGCCTGTTGATATTACTCGTTGTAGCCTTAAGTCCATGAATCCATGCGGAATAAAGATATTGCGTCTATTTGAAATTTTAAACAACTCCACGAAATCATGCCTGAGGCAAAAGCGTTTAAATAAACGAAGGAATAGTAGGGGTGCTGTAGCTGACGAATCACAGCCCCTGGGCCGGTGTCAGACTTATAAAGGCCGTTTCACACGGGGCACGTACTTGCACGACCTTACGTGTGTACGAAGGCGCAGTCAAAATTGCGTCGAGTAAAGCGGTGAATTGCTAGAACACATGAGAAAATGCGTGGACGTGAGATGGCGCGAGCCCCTGTTCTAATTTCGTTCATACATTCGCGCTATTCCACGCCATTTTAGAAATTAATGCAGTTCTATAGAGCGTTCCACAATTAGTTGACCGTATGGGCTTATGGAGAATCGTTTCCCATGTTAATCTCCATAAGGCCGGGAGCGCGGTGTTGTCAATAACAGCACGAAAATTAATGTTGCGCTATGCACTGATTAAAAATTGCATTCTAATGTAGAAAAAGATGCTGCATTCATTGGCGTCAATAGTTTTTCGATAAAAATTATAACAAAAGCTATCGGAAAATAAAATATCGGAAAATACCTTTCCAACTCCCTGGATTCCAGCTCCAACGACGTGATTCATCCAGTGGCGGAACCAGGGATGAAGGGGATATATATCCCCTCCCCAAAGCCTCCGAGGAATTTAAAAAAATCTTTAAAACAATAGGGTGGTTTCCTATTATTTTTTAATTGCCTAAATCGAAAAATTATTACTCCTGAAGGACGTATTTCACGCTTTTAGATTTTTAAATGAAGATATCGATTTTTCTCGATTAAATGAAAAGTGAAAAATTTCAAGCGCGCGAAAACGCGACGGCTAAGTATGAATACTGGGAATACTCCGTGTGACGTTCTGGTTCCCGCTGCCGCAAGTGATGTGACCTTGGGGCGAGGCTTTGAGCGCTGATACGACGCAGGATGCTAGCAGGTAGCAGAGTACCATGCTAGCTGGTAGCGCTTGGCTTAAATAAGGATTATTAATACCTTATCAAACGAAGAAAATTTTCCGACCTTAGCCAGTTTTAATAGGTGATTGTAAAGAGATGTTTCTCTGAGCTCTGTGCCTCGTGCATGCATTGGTTATCTCAAACGGTGTAAAACTCCTATCTACTCGTATAGAAACTGGGTCCCGGTGACGTCACGTGGAGTGGCATCGCATGGACGCCATTCTGGCCTTTTTCAAATGAGGATAATATTCACCATTGCCATTCGTCTAAACCGGTATTTCTAAAACCAAATAATTTGTATATTATGAATACACTAAAGGTGGGTAAGGAATTTCGTTTTCTTTGATGAAGGAAACTACCCTATTGTCTAGTTTTGTCACATAATAACTGCATCTCGTTAAAGTTAATTTTTAATTTCCAAAATGATGCGAAATGAATGTCCAGACATGTCATTTTTCAAAAAGTATCCCGGACCCCAGTTGCCTGGGGGGGGGGTCTCTCCCCCAGAACCCCCGATCCCTCCCCCCATGAGCAAATTCCTAGTTACGCTACTGGAATCGTCCACATTTTCGCTTTTGTTCGTATCAATTTCATCCGCATTTTTTAGTATGAGTTTTTTTTGCGCCTCACGCTTCCTTCAACAGCCACCGCAATGAAACATCTTCAGAACCACACGTCAACCGGATTACTCTCTTGCCAGCAATACCTGGAAGTGCGGTCGTGCGTCCTGATTCGTCGGAATGGAATATATCCCATGATTCCAGGCCCGCATCTTGTCTCATCGCCTGACCTCAACTCCGCCGCGCTACCAACTTACTTCCCCACATCACTCCGCCCGAATCATCGTCAAAACATTCGGTTGTTT
Organism: Ischnura elegans; assembly: GCF_921293095.1. Classification (NCBI taxonomy): domain Eukaryota; kingdom Metazoa; phylum Arthropoda; class Insecta; order Odonata; family Coenagrionidae; genus Ischnura; species Ischnura elegans. The sequence goes on from NC_060256.1 coordinate 21,619,888, forward strand.
CCCCACCTCTTGAGTGCGCTGGGCGTGACGCGAACCGCATTTCACGGAGCCTGTGGTTATTGGCCATGGATCCATGATGTTCCCTTGTCACCTCCTTTCGCCCGGGACAGGTTTCTGGTGGAAATGCGTCTCAGCTAACGGAAGGAGTAAGTATCGGATGAATACAGCCCTAAACAAAGCTTTACGGCGGCGTTGCGCGGCGAAAGATTTTTCTTTCTTGAATGCGCTTCTTGATTTAAGCTATCGTGGCTCATGATGACTAAAGAGTAACATACATGAGTGTTTAAGTGTTTAAGATTCAACTTTCTTCGTCATTCAAATGGTGATAAAGACTTATATGCCCTTGAGGAAGTGAC